>NC_136998.1:30434996-30472496 GCF_032717465.1 Coenobita brevimanus
CAGTCCGATGTGGAACGATGTCGTTTATATCGAGCCATCACTTGTTAAAACCTGATACATTACAAAAACACAGATCCTTATCGTATAGTTACGCACTGCACTAAATATAACGAGCTCCATACTACAATTCTATCATAGGCCTATCTTTTGATATTGTACTTTTTTTTTTATACAATTAGTATTAATCTTTATATGGACTACGCTTGAAGGAAATATTCCCTCGATATCAACTAAAATTAACGCAATATGAAAACGGCTTCACATGACTACTGTATGTAAATGTATACACTGCCTCTGTTAAACACCAGTCACTGATGAACGGTTAAGAGTTCTATAATGTGTAAAGCTCTATCACCACCACCACCATCATCATTATCATCATCAACATCATTATCACGTGGAGTTTGCTTACTCTACTCCTCGAACACGAAGCAAAGGGATATTGCAATGTTAAGGTACAGCAAATGTCTCAATATTCAACATTTTATCTGCTATGTTGACAAAGTGAAATTTCAATGTGCCTCAGTGACCAACATTTTATACGCCAGTGTCAGCCCAGGAAGGGTAAACAACTTCCACTTTTAAGTTTTAAATTCAGTGATTCATTCTCTGTATTTTTCCTCTCCTGTTCTCCTGTTTGCGTATTTATGTCTACCGTAGCTACCTTCTCCCTCTTTATCAACATTTTTCAGTCCCATTTTCTTCAGTAAGCAATCAGTGTACCTCTGGTTAACCCCTTCAGTACGACAAAATCGTTTTCACTTTATTTTTATGTTTCTAGGCGACTCTCCTTAGCATAGGGGATTTTTCTACCAGGACAAGATTTAATAAAGGCCATATCTAACCCCTCCAGTGTGAAAAGCCTCTCCCAAGTACAACTGTCTGAAGGTAGCAAGATAAAAAAATAAATAAATAAATAAAAAGTACATAATTATTGAAGGGATTAAACTTTTTTTAACGCTCACTTCTGCCACTCCAATGACGTGTTTTCAAGGTCATTTTCGCTACTTCCATATCTACTGAGCTTAGAGGAGGCTTTTCAAAATGTACAACTTAAATCACTAACCTTGTCACTACAGGAAATCTCCCTTATGGCTGGTGAATACAGTCGTCCGGAGGTAGCAAGATATATAAAGAAATAGTCACTGTACTGAAAAGGTTAATTATACACTCATTTTTGCGTCTGCTACTTCCCCCCACCACCTAGTAGATCGTTTACAAACATACCTGTACCTCCTATCATCAAAGTGTCTATAGTCTCTTACCTTAAACATTATCATATTATCGACACACCTCATCAAACTATCACCACGTAGCGGTAAAATTCTATAAGTTGCAACAGCACGATCTCGACAGTTTTGTTCTTTTCTATAGTTATACAGGGTTTATTACGCATCCCAGTTATTATGTGTTGCGGGGTTGGCACAGTAGGCAAACTCATTTCCCAGTTCGCATAACCCTTTGTAACCCTTGCCCTTAGTGCCTTAGTGTCTTTGCTATGTCCACTGATTGCTTGTCTGATTACTAATTTCATGAAAGAACCAAAATGTCCTCACTCCTCACAAAAATCAGACTGAGTCGTACCCGCAACACACGACTTAAGTACGCAGTGGAAGGATCACCCTCTGTTTCATCATGTAGCCAAGACTAGCACAGTTTTTCTTGTATGGTGTTTCTCTCGCAAATTATGTGTACAGCAAACTGCCGACGCAACTAAAAAAAAAAAACTAAGAAAAGAAAATATCACGCAAATTAATCCTAACCAGCCTAGCTACATCCTGTGGACTTACTCTGGGCATATTTTAAATCTAACTTTGGCACGCTTGTCGCTGTTCAACATTCTTTCGCTACCGCCACCTAGGCCAAGCTGTGGATGGGGAAAAAAAAAAAAACTGACCACGTATTTTACAAACATATCTCTACACTAGCTGATTCTCTCGCTTATACATAACTTGTGAAACAGCACAGATGAAAAGTTGTCCTACAGTTGCAGACATAAATACTGAACCACTTTATTGTGATGAATGACGAGATTGTGAACAAAAACCTTCGGAGTCCTGTAAACTTTACAGAATCATAACTTCGACTAAGGTGTATCGATATCGCTGTACGCGGTGAAATATAACTATAGAACAGAACAGAACTGACGATATCGTGTTGTGGCAACTTGTGCAGGGTGTTCAGCGAAGTGTGTGAAAATTTTCAGGATATTCTTTGGTTAATTCAAACAAAAAATGCTTTGTCAGCATCGGTCTAATTTTTAGCCGTCAAACAGCATCCCTTACTGTTGACCTTACGGGCGATAATGGTCTCATTCATAATTCACCCACAGCGAGTGAGAGCTGGATCCACGTTGGTGCTGAAAATAAACCACAGAATAACCTCCTGAAGCTTCTCACATAATTCACAGGACACCCTGGACAGTGATAAACTAGTTCGCTACCAGTTACACAGACGTTACTCAGGTGTGTGCCATGTAACCCTAACAGTGGCTTAATCATTACTTGCAGGTGTCAGCGAACCGCCCACCAAGCGTAGCCTAGCGCGGGGATGAATCATACAAAATAAGTCACCTTTTTTTGATTCTCTTAAACTGCACCGTTCAGAAGCGATCATGGCGTCCCTTCTGACAGCTAACACGTCATTGTATATACAAATGCCAAACTTTCCTAATTTTATAGATACTGCGATAAAATGTGAAAATAGTTGCACTTTTCTACAATGCATGCGGATTTTATACCATATCACTAAACACCAGACAACTGAACAGATTTAACAACAGCATTCAGGATTTTGGAGAAATTAAACCTGTTAGTTTCAGAACTGTTCACTGACTCAGGAACATGTCATAACGTAAAGAATAGTGTGATTTTGAGTAGAATGAAAATAAATTATCAGTTTTGAACACCCAGACGAGCTCACAGACTCTTGGTTTTTGAACTGGGAGATCAACACGCAGTCTTGCCTGTGTCTCCCTTCAGGTAGTGTCAGCATTTGAATACTGTAAATATTTTAGGGACAGTCTGACACTTACACCAGTCTCTCACCGTTACCTGTTACCATCTCACCACACCCTCGCCACCAACAACACTTTCCCAATACACCGTCATTCTCTCTCACGGCCACTATCTCCACGTTCACGATCACAGTATCACCTCTCACCACCATCTAGGTCCCTACCACAAACACCTTCACCTCCATCTAAGCCATGACCACCACCACAACCACAACTATGACCGCCACAACCCCCATTTCAACCACCACCACCACCACTACCACAACCACAACCCCCATCTCAGCCACCACCACCACCACTACCGCAACCACAACCCCCATCTCAGCCACCACCACCACCTCTACCACAACCACAACCCCCATCTCAGCCACCACCACCACCACCACCACCACTACCACAACCACAACCTCCATCTCAGCCACCACCACCACCACTATTACCACAACCTCCATCTCAACCTCAACCACTACACCACAACCCCTCCTCTTTACCACATTCACCACCACCACCATGTTTCCCACCCTCCTGCAACTTGCGATATCCTCAGCCCCCACCTCACTCCTTGCCTGTCCATCCCGGTTGCACGCCCTCCTTCTGTCCGCTCTGCCCCGCCCCGTCCAGCCTGCTTACTTCCGCCCCGTATACTACCTGTCCGTTCCGCCCTGTCCTGTCCCGCCCCGCCCTGCCTGCCTACTTCCTGTCAGCTCCGCCCCGCCCCGCCCCTCTCTTACCTGCCTGCCTACCCCATGTCCGCCCCGCCCCGCCCGCCCCGCCTGCCTACTCCCTTGGCCTGCTTCCCGCTTTCCTGTCCTGTCTGTCCCTTCTCCTGCCGCGACGGGGAGGCAGCCAGCTGACGGTGGTGTGGTTGCAGGACTACAAGGAGTTCATAGACGCGGAATGCCTGGTGCCGGCGCCGGTGACGGAGGCGCCCTTCCCCATAGAGTTGCGTCCACTGAAGACCCAGGACGGGTCCCGGGGGGGCGGGGCGGGGCACGACCTGGCCTCCATGGACTCTACCGACACCTTCGCCTCCTGCCCCACACACCCCTTCAACTCGGAGGCCGACCTCACCGACGACCAGCCTAACAACAAGGACTCCAACCTGTACGTCAACCCGCTGGACGCAGACGGATACCAAGCCCCCAGTTCGGGCGGCGCGGCGGCGGCGGCGGCGGCGGCAGCGCCACCACGCACGCCCACGCCGCGCTCGTCGCCGCGCCACCGACTCCACCGGCCTCAGGGCTACACCACGGACTCCTTCGATGACACGCGCAGCACCGACAACCTCCTGGGCAGCAGTCGCTCCTCTCTGCAGGACTCGCCGCTGCCCAAACACCGCCGCGCGCGCTTCCAGGAGGTACGACCCTTCCACCTACCATCTTGCCACGCCCATCTCACGCCCACGCCACGCCCACGACACCCAAAACACAGGCATTCGGCGAGATACACCTTGCTGAAATGATTGAGTCATGAGATATACACCCACTGCCCTGTACTTAATGGTCTTATCTGAAGTATCACTCCTTTGCCTGTAATCTAACAGTTTTGACCAGTTGCCTCTTCTCTTATGTGGAAATATATATCAATGAAAAATAATTCTTTGAGATTTGTGTGTGAACATTACACTCTGCCTGTGATTATTCCTGAATATTCTGAGTTACGATGATTTCGATTAACAACTGCGGTTGATCATGAGAGAACCACCAGTACTGCATAATGTGCATGTGTGTTCTGCATGAATGTCTCTTTTTATGTCAACATCACTTTATTTCTCCACCTGGTATTGTCATTTACGTTACACAATTAAGCTAGTTTGATTTCAGCACAGAACTTTGAGGATGCATTGGTGGGTGGGCCGGGTGACGCAAGGCCACCCTAACAAAGCAACTGTTCAGAGCTTTGTTGTATGTGGACTGTGGCTTGTTTTTTGCAACATCCGCCTCACCAGCTGCTTTGACAATGGGCTTCGGCAGCTTCCTATTTGCTTTAACATGTGTGTGGTCAGCGAGCCTCTCCCAACCCTCCTTCCCTAGTCACTCCCCCCCCCCTTTTCTATTCCCCTAGTCATTACTCCACCCCTTTCTACCCCCCCCCTCGGTGTTAGTGAGGGACGCCTCCACGTGGTGACACCGATATAACTGAGCAACTCCACTGCCTGGTTATGTAAACGTCCCTCAACCAGATCACTATCCCCCGAAAGGAGGATGGTGGATTGCAGGATGAGGGCAATTTCAGACTGCAGTCAAATGGATTCAGTTTCAGATGAGCCTGCGGTTGCAACTACTACTACTACTATTACTACACTCCCCCTTCTCTCTAAGCCCCCCTATTCACCACTCGTCCCCCCCCCCCTTTTTCAAAAGCCAAAATTGTTGTACCAAAATATTTCCCTCCACCCTGGCATCACACCCACGACCCCCTCCCTATTACCCCCCCTCCCCGCCCCCCACCGCCTCGCCTAAACTCCCTTCACTAAGATGACATCAGTTAATTCTTGCCTCCTTCAGACGATTTCATTCAACTTAGGATGGATCTCTCGTACTGGAGGGGTTCACTAATGCTCTATCTAATGTCTCCAGTCCGAAAAATACCTCCTAAAAAAATCGTCTGGCGGTAGGGATGATAAAAAGACGTCCTCTGCGTGAAGGGGTTGTGAACGTCCTGTCATCTATGTCACCTCCACACTACTGTCGCTGCTCATAACTGTCTGTTTGTCTGTAGTCTCCCTCCCCTCCCCCCCCCAGCCGGCCGTCTACCCCCTCCTCTCTGCCCCTGGCTCTCTCTCTCTCTCTCTCTCTCTCTCTCTCTCTCTCTCTCTCTCTCTCTCTCTCTCTCTCTCTCTCTCTCTCTCTTCCATGCTCCCCTTTTCTCTTCCTCCTCCACTGTTTCCTTTCATCTCTAGCTTCCATCCATCTATCCATCCATCTCTTGCCTCTGTCTCATACTCGACTCTTACTTTCCCTGTATATCCTCTTCATTCTGTCTCTCCTTCACACTGCCTCTCTCTCTCCACTGTCGAATTCCTCTTCTCTCCCTTGCTCTTCTCTTTTCTTGCTCTCTCTTACTTCCCCTCCTTAGTGCTTTGTACCTCTCTACAGTCTTTTCCTCTCCCCTATAGTTTTCTTCCTTCTTTTCCAACTCCCTTGTTCCTCTCCCACTTCCTCTTTCCCCACCCAACCTCCCGTTTGTGTTGTTAATGATCCACCCTCTTCCCTGTCTCCACATACAAGCTCCTTTCATATATTTTGCCCTCCTCAAACCTTCAACAATCTTCCTAGACCCTTTCTCCTCTACTCCCCTCTCCTCTTCGCTGTAGACTCTCCTTCTGATTCTATACTTCCGTGATTCTTCTACTCTCCTTTTTGTTTACTGTTTCACTCCCTCTTCTCTTTGCTTCGCCTCCCTCCCTCCTCTGATTCTCGTCCACTTCTTTCCCATCCCCAACACTCTCCTCCTCTTGACCACCTCCTTCCCTAATATCTTTCCCTCTCGACTCTCACCGTTTTTCTCACCTGTCTCTCATTCTCTCACTTCTTTCCTTCTCTCCCCCATTCCTTCCCACGTTCCCTGTCACTCCTCCCCCAACTTCGTTTTTTGATTCGTTCTTGGCCATCCCTCTTCTGTCTTTCCTTTACTTCTTTTCTACTTTAACATTTCCCCATCCCTTCTGGTCTAATATTTCTCCTCTTTCATTTCTTTCCCTCCTATCCACTGTTTTTTCTCTTCCTCTCACTTCCTTCCCTCTCTGACTCTTCCCATTCCTCCCCATCCCCTATCCTTGCTCGACTCCCCTCTCACTTCCATCCCTCCTTTCCTGCCTTCTGTCCTTCCTCACCACGCTTCTTTCTGCCCCTGACTCTCCCATTTTCCCTCCCACCCCATGTACCTCCTCCTTCCTTCCCTAGTCCCCCCCGCACTCTTTCTCACCCCCTTACCTCTCCTCGCCTTACACCTTTCTCCTTTTCTCCCTCCTTTCTTCCCACAGTGTCTCTCCTTCTTTCTATTTTTCCCCTCCCTGCCCCTCATGCCTCTTCTTCCTTATCTTTCACTCCTTGATCCCTCACCCTTTCCCATCCATCGTGTCTCCTACCCTCACTTACTTCCCTCCTTTGGTCTCCAGTCCCTTCACAATCCCTGTCTGCCCTTCCTTCACTTATCCCCCTCCTTCGCCCTCTCCATTACCCTTCCTTCCTCCACCCTCACCACTCTTTCCTCCTCCTCCTACTCTAATTTCACCCCTTCCTTGAGCTTCGCCATTCCTTCCTACCCCATCTCTCTCACATCTTTCCCTTCCCGGCCACCCCACCACCACCCCCTACCCAGAATTACGTTTGGGTCTGCAGCAGTGGGCGTGTGGGCGTAAACACAATCATGGGGCTGTATCTTAGGTGGCATGAGGGACACCGTAACACCTTTTCCTTGGCGATTTATTATACCCATTACACCTTGTTATTCTCACTTATGTTACTAAAGTATTTCTAGTATCGACATAATCTGCTAAGCAACGTTTAAGAGGATTAAAAAAAAAAAAAAGGTGTAATAGGCAGGATAAATCACCGAGGAAAATGTGCTAAGAAACCTCCTGTGCCACCCAGAATACGCCCATAGGTCCCCCAGACGCGTCTCTTTAGGTCAACTTATAAATGGCTTTGGAAATTATATAGCACCTCTCCCTTGGCGATTAATTCTGTCTATTACAATTCAATATCCACTTGTATGTCACTGAGGCAAACTACAGTATGTCAATAGTAGAAAGACATACATACATACATACATCAGAATTCAACAGTGCCATATGCAAACACAATCGCAAAGTAAGAGGTGCCAGAAAGACTCCGTGGGTCGGATTCAAAGTGATTTTGAAAGTTTCGTAACACTTCTTCCTCAGTAATTTCTTTTGCACATTATCCTCAGTATCCCGTCGTATGTTTGATGCAATCTATGTAAATATGAGCCGTCGTGGCCCTGTGATTAGCGTACTCATCTCGTGATGCGTGAGTCGCAAATCTAGGACATGGAGCCCATGTGGCGGATATTCAATTTGGGTGCTGGTGGTGTCCCATGTGTCCTTCCGTATACTGGCATTCCGGTATGATCACACCCTGTAAATTCTACCGATGACTCCAGACTGACACACACAAAAATAGCCAATACAACACATCTCCCAGTTCATACACTGCCAGCATGAAGAAGGGTTAATACTGCTATCACTCTCCTCCGAGGAAAGTGTCCAATCCTGCAATGTATTCAATATTGACTGTTACAGATTCAGATTTACATGTTAACTCCTTCAACTGGACATTTTTATTTTCGTATTCGAAGTATTTCCACACGAATTAGTTCAGCTCAGGGAAGAGGTATTGACCTGGAAGGGTTTATACCTTGACTCACCCCTACAGTACCAGATGTTTTTCTCAGGTTTAACAAAATTGTTTTCTGGTAGCAAACAGAGTATAAAACACGTCATTAGATTCAAGAGGTCAGTACAGTATTGGTAACATACAATGGTTAGGTGTAATATGAAAAATAAATCGCTAAGGAAGAGGTGCCACGAAGCCTCCTGTACATCAAACGTGAGGATACTGAGGTGAAATGTGCAGAACAAATCACTAACGAAGGCGTATTACGAAGTCTCCAGAGCCACTCACAGTACAACCACATTTCCAGCTCGTCCCCCCCTCCCTCCTTCCCTCGACCCCCCCCCGCCCCAGCCCCCCCCCCCGTGCTCCTGTGCTCTCCCACTTGGCAGATCTTTGCTACTTTCACGTCATTACTTCCTCTTGGACTGTGAGCCTAATTTCCCCCATCTTCCTGTGAACATATCAGCTCATCTCTGTGACTACTTATCGGCCTCTTGCTCCTTGACGTCCCTCTGCAATGTGTTTGTTATTCCTCATTACTGTTAGTCTTTCAGCTTACGGGGCGTGTTCCTGGCTGGCTTGGGAGATCCCGTGGCGTCTCTTCCTCAGCGATTTATCCTGCACATCACTCCTTAATAGTCCCCCTTTATGTTACTAATGCAGACTATCGATATTTAACATGCATAATTCACTTTTTTACTCTCTTGTATGTTATTAAGGCAAGCAATGTCGGTACAATAAATAAACTAATGGTTAAAAATAATAAGAATAATAAAGGAAAAACAAAAATAAAAAAGAATATTAAAGGACAATAAAAATAAGAACAATAAAGGGAAAAAAAAATACGAACAAACTATTAAGGTGTAATATGCATAATGAATCGCTAAGGAGGAGGCGTTACGGTCTGCCATGCCACCGCGAACACGCCCCTGTGAACGAGCAAAACCCAAGCAGTGGCATCAACCCCGCCACTTTTGTACTAAGATGAATTCCCATTTTTTTCTATTGTTACCCTAAAATAAGGCTTCTTGCAACCCCCAACTATTGTTTATTTTCTATCCCGTTATGACTCTCCATCCCCCTGCCATGGGGTCGTATTTTGGGTGGCTATTGGAGACTTCGTGGCACCTTTTCCATACCGATTTATGCCGCATGTTACACCTCAATATCCTCTTGTATGTGATGCAGGCTATGTCGATATTAGATATAGGTAGCATACAAGGGAACGTTAAGGTGAGATGTGCATGAGTCGCTAAGGTGGAGGTGCAACGAACTTCCCACGCCAGCCAGAAGACAGCCCAAGGTGGTCTAGCCATCATCTCCCGTACTAACAAACATTTCTCAAAGTGTCAAGTGGCGGAGTAACAGATGAGAGACGTATATGGATCGGTCCCCTCCCTGGTAAGCTACGGCCTTTGTTTGTCCAAAAGTTTTCTCCTCCTAAAGACCAATTATTAAAATTTTTGGGAAGCCTATGCACACTTTTAACAGTACAGAATTAAGTATTTTGTCCTTCCCTGTACTACACAAAGTCACACCACCCACCATCAAAGGACCACCAGGCAGTGTCCACCAATCTATAAATAAGAGTAAAGGTAATCCCCTGGTCACAAGCCGTTTTCCACTCCACAGCACATATAATAAAGGAGACAGTAGGGGTAGGTGAGGCTTGTGCTCACAGCTTGTACCAGCATGACTCTTCTCCACGCCCACACGCCACGTTCCTTGACACCCAGCCCAGCAGTATCCATATCAATCTATCTACCCAGCAGTAATCCAGGCCTTCACTGCCCCATAAGAACATAGAGGTCAGGGGCCAGTCCATTTAGTCCTGGAATAAATAAGTAACATAATTTGAGCAGTACACCCCAGTTACCCCATCGATGTAAACCCTTATGGACGACATCCAAATATAAATTTCAGTAAAAAGTTAATATACGTGAGATAATATATATAAACTCATACAAACGAGCTGAAGTTTGTGCTCTAATGGCTATCAATTCCTATAAGATCTGATGGACGTAGGTTTGCGGGTGACGTGGTGTGCGGGCGTCGTGTGGTATCAGTCACCAATACCTCACACTCGGAGCAGCAGCAGCAACAGCACATGCTTACTTAGGGTGGTGTTCTCGTCGGCTCAGGTCGCTCCCTAACACCTCTTTCTTACCGATTTTCCACACTGCACTGTATTATTCTCTTGTATTAATATCTTTCCTTAATAGGTTGCACAAATGACATGCAAGAGAATATCAACATGCCACATACAGGAATAAATCGGTAAGGATGTGGTGTTATGGGGCATCCTCAGTCGACTGGAATGCGCCTTAGACACCTCTCACCCCGGGACTAACCACACTGTATTGAGGCACCGGCGCATGCCAGTCGCGATATATACTGCAAGTCAAACACAGCAAATCGTCGGAAAGACCGCATCAAAGTCCAGGTAACGCTTAAGTTCCCCTCCCCCTCCCCTCCCTCTCTTCGACTCGTATACACTCCCCCATCATTAACCCCAAGCAGGATAAAGAGTAACTGAGGCATGAAATACGAGATAAAGAGTAGCCAAGGCATGAAATACAAAATAAAGAGTAACCGAGGCACGAAATGCAAAATAAAGACTAACTGAAAAACACTGACACTTATCTTGCCTCTGTTATGGCGATCTATATAGTGAGAGTAAAATTATGGTCACTGAAGTATATTTTGCCTATTATATAACTTTTAAAGATTGCACTGAACGTCAACAGAGGCAGTGCTCTTGAAATGCCTGGTTACACAGTTGCTCCCCCTCCCTACCCCAGGGTGGCATTCGCGAACATATCTGCAATCGATTCCCTGTCGTAACTTGCTTTTCCAGGAAGAACTAGAGGTGTGGGGAATTCTGCTGACTCCTTTCCTTGTCCTTCCTGATAAAAGAAACATTTAAACCTACGAAAATTCTCCTCTCGTAAACAAGATTTTTTTTTCCGTAGGAGGGACAAGAGAAACGGGAAGACGTTGCACTCTCCCTTTCCCGTCCTTCCTAGGAATACAAATCACAAGTTACGACGGGGAATAGATAGTAAATGTGTCTGTGAATCTGAACCACGGATACTGCTGCCCCACATGACTCCCAACGCAACTCCCAACGCAACTCCCAACGCGCCCTGTCCACGTCAACCCACCATTGCCGTCGACGCGCAACAAAATCCCATCTAATTTTTGTTTAGACGATCTTTGTAACGAGACAAAGGCACTTAGATCTTTCACTCCCCCACTTCTCTGAACTTGTCCCTTGAGATTTCTGACTGCAGTATAGTTCACAGGGTCGTATTCTAAGTGGCTTTGGAGATTTCGTAACACCTCTACTTTAGCGATTAATTCTACATATTACAGCATATTATCCTCCTGTGTGTTCTTGATGCAAACCACGTCGAGATAATAACGATATCAGTAACACACAAACGAATGTTAAAGATGTAAAATGCAGAACAAATTGCCAAGGAAGAGGTGTCACAAATCTTCCCATACCACCTAGAAAACAGGCCACAGAAGCGTCCCAACTCACCCACACCCACACCACACCTGTCGCACACCCACACCATCACCTCACCACAACAGATGCTGCCAAGAGTGTTTGGAACTTGCCCTACTTAAAAATCAGAGGACATATTGATAAGACCATCGAAATTTGAAAAGGTAACTACTGATATCGGGGAAAAAATATACAGGGTGGTCCTCATATTATGCATTCCAATTTTCGTGTGTTGCGGGAACTGCTAGCTAGGTCAGCGTTACCAGTGTCAACCCCGCATCATCTGCTCCTATAACCCTTTCCATCATCTGCACCTATAACCCTTTCTATGCTTTAGAGTGTCTGCTTTTATACGTCTACTGATATTAGAGTTAACTAGGATTTTCACAAAGCAGCCAATATATCCGCCCCTCACACAGCAGTAACCTAGGCCGTCCTTGCAACACACGACAATTGGGAACACTGATATATGCACCAACCTGTGTATCAAACCTTCACACCATATAGTCTGTTTCCCATATCTCAAAGTGACATGGACTGATTAGCAAGTTGGAAAAACATTCTGGTCTCTTCTGTTTTACCAAGAGGTCTGAGGGCCCGAGAAGGGACACTAAAAACACAATTACAGTAGCCACCAAAATTCGCCATCAAAACTCAATCACCAATTAGGAAACGAAATATTGCTCTTTAAGATTTTTTTTCAATCTGGTTTTAAATGTATTAACAGTGCTCCTCAACGGCTTTTTCAGATCCGGGATATGACACAGGATATGTTTGGGAAATATCACAAGAGGTACGCTGTCACTGAAGTATCCATTTTTTTCCAATTTTGTTTCGATGGATGAGTTTTTCTTCCGTTTTTATTGTCCCCACCAGCATGTCGACGTTGGTTCACGTTTGTGCTGGAGTGAAAGATTTCCCAAACATGTTCATAACTTTAGGGAAAACCACACTGGCACAATAGCACTCGGTTAGATTAAAAGAGAAAAATATATATATTCTCATACCCCATATAAATATATAGATAGGCTGTCTCACTCAAACCTCAGATACTTTCTTTTCTGACTAAACTTTCTCCTCTCATAACATAGAATGATTATTTGTCAGCCCAGCAATCGGAGACATGACGAAGATACATAATATACATGGGAAAAGGCCCTGTTGCTTTTGAATGTGTGTGTGTGAGTTGATTTTGGTGTGTGTGTGTGTGTGTGTGTGTGTGTGTGTGTGTGTGTGTGTGTGTGTGTGTGAACATTTGAGTGTACGAGTGAGTACTGTATATATTTGTGAGAATATTGCGTGTACATGGGTGTGCCACGTGTGAGAATGAGTCCACCAGGTGTGACACTGAGTCTGCCAAGTGTAAGAACGAAAATCTCATACGGTAAAAGAAAGAGTCTGCCACATGCACAAGTCTGGCACGTGTGGGAATTGAACGTCACGTGCGAGAATGAATCAGCCACGTGTGTGAATACGTGTCATGTGTGGGAAAAGGGGTCACGTGTAAGAGTGTCGTGAGTGAATGAGTCTGCCACGTGTGGGTCTGCCACGTGTGTCTGAACCTGCCACGTGTGTGAGTGAGTCTGTCAAGTGTGTAGATGACTGTTCGCGTACAGGCATGGGTCTTCTTTTTCTTTTCTTCGTTGTTAATTGCGACAAAGACAAAGGAATGTAATCTAACTACTTCCTATCATCACAGGTGTTTTAAACTGACAGTCACCAATTAGGGACTTGCCTACACCTTCGCGAACTCAGTTTTAATAAGAAGGCCCTGAGTCTGTCACGTATGTATGTATGAGTTTGTCCCCTGTACTTTATGCCAATTTCCCGAGTTTGAGTCTCATCTCCCCCCCCCCTCTCTTTCTCTCTCCCTCTCTCTCTCTCTCTCTCTCTCTCTCTCTCTCTCTCTCTCTCTCTCTCTCTCTCTCTCTCTCTCTCTCTCTCTCTCTCTCTCTCTCTCTCTCTCTCTCTCTCTCTCTCTCTCTCTCTCTCTAACGTGTGTGAATGAGTCTGTCACATATGAAAGTAACTGCAGCATGTGAATGAGTATGCCAGGTGTGTGAATGAGTAGGCCAGGTGTGAATGAGTGTCAGGTGTGTGAATGAGTAAGTTAGGTGTGTGAATGGTTTGCCAGGTGTGTGAATGAGTAGGCCAGGTGTGTGAATGGGTTTGCCAGGTGTGTGAATGAGTAGGCCAGGTGTTTGAATGAGTGTCGGGTTTATGTCAGGTGAGTGAATATGTGTGTCAAGTGTGTGAAAGGATATGGCACTGAGTCTGGTAAGAATGTAGATAGAAGTGACACTTGGTTTGTAAATGTATGTGAGTGTGGGTGTAAATGAAAGTGACTGTGTAAATGGACAAAAAATCGTGTGTACAAACTGCAGTGACAGTGTGTACATGACAGTGAGTGCGTAGCCTAAATGATGGTGAAAGAGTGGGTATGTGGTAGTGTGTGTTTATGGACGTAATAGTGCTTAAATGGAAGTAATGAAGTGACTGTGTAAAGAGACGTGACAGTGAGTGTATAAATGGGAGTGACAGTGAGTGTAGTGTTCCTGTATACTGAAGTGACAGTCTGGGCGTGCAAATAAATCTTATAGTGTGTGTAAATGGAAGTGACAGTAGGTGTGTATGAATGGTTGTGTGTAAATGAAGTGACAGTATGGGCACGTAAACAGATGCTGCAGTGTGCGTGTGTAAATGGAAGTGACAGTGAGCATGTAAATGGAAGTGACAGTGTATATATGGAGGTGACAGTGAGCGTGTAAATGGAAGTGACAGTGTATATATGGAGGTGACGGTGAGCGTGTAAATGGAAGTGACAGTGTATATATGGAAGTGACGGTGAGCGTGTAAATGGAAGTGACAGTCTGCCGGGCGTGGGTTGCAGGAGAAGCCGCGACCGTTCAGCCGTCTTCTGGAGTCAGTGGAGAGAGCTCGAGCAGCGCGGGATAGCTCGGCCGGAGACAAGTGCAACAAGATCACCAACAGAGGTACGCCCACACAGCACTACCCCCACACGCCCACACAGCAGTTGCTACAGGGTGGGCGGGGGAGGGGCGGGGGAGGGCGGGAGAGCAGCCTGGTCAGCATGTGAACCAGCAGAGTGTGTGGGTGTGGCGGGAAGGGGGGGAGGTTTTCATTCTTACATCCGCACGCACAATCTGATAACAGCCTCCACACCTCTTGACTCTAATGCATGTTTTTATTATTTCTTTATTACACCGTTTATGTGTTATTTGTTTCTTTATATATTATCCTATTTTTGATTAGCCTATAGCTAAATTAACACCTCAACATGGTCTATATTAGGACTGATATGAGAGCATAGTGAAGGTTGTTGAGGACAGCCTGAGTGTGGGCTGGTGTGTTACAGGTCGCAGCGGTAGCAAATCATCGCTAGGCGGAGACTCTTTGGACTCGAAGCGATCACACGGCTCCCCAGAGAGGCGGAAGTCCATCCTGAAGCACCGCGACCCCGAGACGGAGCAGCTGCTGCCGGACCTCACCTACGACCCACCCCCACAGGAGGCAGAGAAGCTGGGGCGGCCCACCCTTAAGGGCATTGGGCCACGAACAGGGGGGAAGCCTCACGCCCTCCCCGTCAAGTTTGTGGGCGTGGACGAGGAGGAGGACAGTAACCGCCCGCGCCGTGTCCTGCCTCGCTCTCCTATGCCGCGGAGACACCCCCAGCAGGCACCGCTTGCGGACTTGCTGGCGGACTTTGCGGGGCAGGAAAAAGCGGCGCGGGATGAGGCAACTCCAGAGAATATCTTAAAAGACTCACTCGAGCCTAAATTGGTCTCGACGGCGGCCAGCCTTGACCAGCGTAACGCTAACACGGTGCTGCGCTGCTCTAAGGCGCCATGCTTGTATAATCAGCCTGCCTCCACCTCGCCCATGGCCATTTCCCCTGACGAGGTGGGCGAGTCGCTGCTCTGCCTGTGCGGCGCGCCCATGACCCGGGTGCCGGCCCCCGCCCCGGCCATCATCACGCCCACCAACGCCCGCACCATCACCGAGAACTGCCTGCTGACGGACGACCTCAACAACGGCCCCGCCACGCTGCCCGACATCGACGACCTCCTCTTCGCCGACCACACCCCCACAGAGGAGACGCACCTGCTCGATCGCTCCCTGCCCATCCCTCACAACAACTCTGGCCTCAACAGCTAACACGTGAGTCTTATACATCGCCCTTATTCCCTCTTCACAGACCTATTTTATACTTCATTTTTGCTACCCCTCAGATGTCTGTGTTTAAGTCATTATACCGTCCCTAGGCTATAGCCCTTCATTTCAGTTATGTATTCTTTATATTTTTCTTGCTACCATCAGAGGATTATACGGTTATTAGTCCCTTTAGGCTATAACTACTGTAGGTATCATTCATAGCATCGTCATCATCATCATCCCGTTTCTCTTTCAGTCCAACAGTGGGGGCCAAAAACAAAACAAAAATATGATAATAGGAGAACCAACCAACAGCATGTCCATGGAAGTGGACCAACGCCCTCATTCACTAACCATTTCCCTACAGGGGGTTGACAATTGTTTTACCTAAGAACACAAAACTATGCACAGTGGTGGACCTTCACTTGAAACACGTTTAGCTAGGTCTGAACATTCTCCCACAGTAGGACCTGCAATAGTCGATATTTTATCTAGGTTCCTAATTGTACTGCTGGGTGGCCAGGAACAAAGAGAAACAAACTATGCCAAAGAGTCTGACCGATACTGACAACAGTTGGAGATAGTGGTAAGATCTGTGGAGGGGGTCGTCCTTGTATGGAATACTAGATACTTATTAACAGCAAAGATTCCACTGAACTATGACACTGTTGATTGTCTCGTGCTGGATAGAAGCTAGCATATGTGAATAATTCACTGACAAAAAAAAATTAATAAGTAAATTACGAGTATATGATTGTTTTCCAAAACAACTAAGATCGAAAATTCAAAACGGACACTTCATCACGAGATCAATGGAATACTGGTTACATTAGTCAAAATATGGGCACTGGCACGGGACGGTTGTCAATACCCTCCGTTGCATCCTACAGCAGCAGGTAAAAAACATAAAAGGGTGTTGAAAAGCAAATATCGAAGTGACAAAATAGAAGACATCATGATTAGGAAAAAATATCAAAACCTACAGGCAAAGCATTAACAACTACGAATGCAGTCAGTTTAACCTTACCTTGGAAAGCACTGGCCAGCTGCTGCGCAAGAGACGAAGTTGAGGGGAAGTTGAGGGTATAGTGTTGGTCTGATTCGGCTCACTTGGCAACTCTGACCAGCTGTACTCCTGTTGAAAAAATATAGGCGTTACCTTTGTTGAACACACTGCACAATTTCAAACAATGGGCATAATATAAAATCTGCAGCCGTAAAAGTCTGTCACCACTATGCTTCACCTTAGCCACTTCAGTTTAAGGTCTTTTTCGATGTGGGGGAGTCTCTAGGAGCGGCCTTGTCCTTCTGTCTCTCACTATCATTACTCGGACACGTGGTGTTTCATTTACGTAGACAGTACACCACATATCAGGTCATATACCGAAGGGCATTAATTGAAAGGCCTTGAAGCTCCACAGTTATTACTGATGTAGTTACCTCAGCACTGACGTCTGGTCAGAAACAGCGTTCTCAGTAGTGACAGACCAAGATTATTACTGCCTCATACCTCAGGAGGAAAGTGAGGTACGTATATTTTCCTGCAGTATACGTATATTTTCCTGCAGTATACTGTAATGATGTAGGCTCTGTTAATGTTATTATATCTGCAACAGGCTACAAGTACTTTGAATGGATCTTACTACAATGTGAACGTAAGAAAATGTAACGAAGTGTTGCAACATGTTGCGAAATGTAGGTTTCACATAACTGAAACTTCAGTGGGCTGCCTATGATTTCCAGTCCTTTAAACGCAGTGTGTCCAGGCATCTCGAAATGAACTGATCTTGAATTTGGCTCTGTTACCCCTATTTTGTTGTATTGTTTTCTCGGAAGAGGCAACCTTGCTGGCTTCAGGCCTTTGGTTCCTTCTTCCTTACACACACACACAAAAAAAAAAAGCTTTGGTTTTATATATATACTGTATACCTGTATGTATATATATCAAGGTTTCATAACGTCAAAGGCCCAAAGTGTGTGTGGGGGGGCGGGGGAAGCCTGGGTTTCAGCGGAGGCGTGCGGTATTTTGAGAGTTCAGATATGGCAACCCTAGGTCAGGGTGGTGTTGTAACGTCATGTCAGGGTAGTGCTGACCTGTAATATCATTTAGTCATGTCATGTTAATCATATTTCAGTTAGTGTCATGTCAAGCCACGTCACTCATGCCGTCACATTGCCTCCCGCGCAAAAATCCAAAATGGCGGCGCTCACTTCAAAACGCGCGGGAAGTCCCAGCCCAGTCTACTTAGTCTTGAAATATTCATAAAATCCATATTAATCCTCTAGGAAAATCCTCACACTGTTTCTAAACACTCGCTTATATTACTTCAAATCCCGATATATCCACGAAATCCCACAATAATCCTACCCTGACCTGCACACCCTCCAGGTGAAGATGAACATGGCGACGATCACCACGACGCGCGGGATTATACGTCCTAAATAATCACCTCCAACCCATCAAACTCTCACAAAAACACACATCAGCTATCTTAAAATTAATCATATCAAATTAACAAATCACTTACATTAACCCAAACCCCGATATATCTAAGAAAAACCACGATAATCCTACCTTACAAAGCGCGTAAGGATCAGAATGTCGAGTCGCGGGCGGGAGGGGGAAGTAGGACTGGAATGGGCGGGAAGGCTTGTGATTGACTGAGCGTCCGAGCAGCTGCCCTCTGATTGGTGGAGGCCTGGCGCGAATTTCAAACCAACCTCCCGCCACCCCCAGTCTCGTAAAAATTATCTGTATTATGCTCCCATGACTTTCTATCTATATTTTGCATATTTCATGAGGAAAATAGTAAAATAGGCTACGTTAACACCCACCAGTGATATATTTAAAAGCAAAAGAAAGCTAGCGTCTTAAGGGTTTTATCTGGAAAATCTACGGCGAGAAGAAATCTTCCAAGAAATTCAAATTGTCACCACGTACCCATATGATTTTCCTTGGAAGAAAACGCGCATTTGAGGGATAAAATATTGGGCAAGACTATACTAACATGCATTTTTAATAACCGTAGAAGATAATAAAGCAGTTGATAATGATAAATGACCTACGGACGGTGCTAAATTCCCGCCTAGAATGACAGTCACCTCTTCAATCCGGTAATGGCATAATCATTTCAAATCTAGCTACCTTTTAATGACTTTATTCTAATTAGGGATCACTTTTCTAATTGGGAGATAATTACAGCCTTCATTAACCCGCTGAGAATAAGAAGTCACCATTAAAACCCAATAAAATAGTGTGACGGCAAGAATAACCTAATAATGATAATGATAATAATGAGAATAAGAATAATGAAGACGACAGTAATAAAAACCCGATTAATAAAGTGGTGGTAAGTGTAGTAGTAGTGGTAGTACTTGTAGTAATCGTGGTAAAGTAGCAGTACTATTAGCAGCAGTAGTAATAATTAGGATGTGAATGTAGTAGTAGTAGTAGTAGTAGCAGTGATGACAGGGATAAGAGTAACAGTAGTAGTAGGAGCAGTAGTAGTCGCAGTAGTATAGTAGAAATAGAAGTAGCAGTAGTAGTGGTAATAGTAGTAGTAGTAGTTGTGATAACAGGGATGAGAGTAGTAGTTGTAGTAGTAGCAGCAGTAGTATAGTAGTAATAGAAGTAGTAGTCGTAGTAGTAGTAGTATGAGGGTTAGTGTTAACCTTCACATTACAGCTCCAAATGGTGAACTGTATTAGGAAGGTTGGTTTTGATCTTCACAATAAAATTCCGCAATGGATGGAGGTGATTTAAAAAAAAATGTACTATAGTAGTAATAGAAGTAATAGTAGTAGTAGTAGTAGTAGAAGTAGCAGTAGTATGGTAGTAACAGTAGTAGTAGTAGTAGGAGGAGGAGGAGGAGGAGGGGTAAGAACAACAACCCCACTATCAACAACATGACCGGGTTGCCAGACGTCCGGAATTTCCCGCACATGTCCTGCATTTAGGTGTCAAAATCTTCGTCCGAGAGGAATTTAAAAACTCCAAAAGTCCGGAATTTCAGCTTCCATCGCTTTTTGTCGAAAAAACTAATATACTCTACTATTAAATTCTGTAATGACGAGAGAGAGAGAGAGAGAGAGAGAGAGAGAGAGAGAGAGAGAACTTTAGTTGTTTTCGTCAGCTGGTAAGTGTTGACGACAGGCTGGGTTAGTGCAAGCACATAGCTAAAGTGCCCTGCCTTTACCTGTTGTTCAGTCACGATTTTTTTTTTTTTTCATACTTAGTGCTGTTATGGCCATAAAATAAACGGTAATTGCACATAATTATTGGCTTAGGTTTCATTTTTACACTGTAGCATTTGTTATTCTTATGATCTTATCCTGCATCTAAGGCGTTGTTGCATGTCAGTCATAACCTTGCCAGTTCTGCACTCTGCCTGTTTTCCAATATAGTGTAAAAAGATTAAAGAAGGCTCTCCAACTGAACTGAACCTGTGCAGGTTTATATCCAAGGGATGGTTGAGGTTTATTGTTCACGTAATGTCACTCAGGGATGAGTGAGGCTTGTCACTCCCACCTTAAATGTCAGGATGATGCATCATGGATGGCTGGGTGGATGGATGCAGTAAAATAGCACTGATATATATATCACAGGACTGAAAACAATAAGCAGTTAAATGAAATAAAAAAAAATCACTGGAAAATCACTATGATGTGAAGCCACATTTTTTTTTTTTCCATTACAGTGCTGACAAAAATATATGAGCGTAAGGTGAAAGTGTGAAGCTGTACTCGATCCGAGACTGGACCCATGGCTCGACCAAAATGCGTGACGTTCTAATTAACACGTCTCAATCAGTGACCTCTACAGAACTCAGTGGTCTCGGTACCAAACTATTGCTGTTAATTCACCACACAGTAAGGAACACCTAAGTAGGTTTTCTAACATTCTGATTCGATCACACACAGAGTAAGAGTAGCAAATTAATAATCTCATACTCGGGAAGACATAGCAGGGCACTGGACACGTTCATAGTCTCTCTCGGAGACAATACTTAAAATATTTCCCCAGAACGTCCTTATTTTAATCCTGACTAACTTCACACCACCATGTTCAGGTTAAAGGTGTGTCCAGTCTGTGAGGAGTTAGCTGTAGCACGAGACATTACCTCATTTAAGACATCCTTCACCTCTATAATCAGTGTTCTCTCCCATAAGCCAAATTACGTACACCTAAGAGAAATGGAGTAAAGGCAGGGGATCAGCTGCAACTCTTTTTCAGTCAGTATCTTCCTCTTTAGCCTGACCGTGAAAATACTGTATGGTAGCTGTTCACTCCACCCTCCCACCTAATACTCGGAGTACAGTGGAATAATGAAATACTGTATGTCTCTGTCTATAGCCGGACGCCTTAATCTCGGAAGAGGTGGTCATAAATGAATCACCTACATGCCACCCTGTTCTCCGCCATCAGGCTCCCCATTCTCCATCTCATCCCTTCACTCACATTATCTTTCAGTGCCGAGTTAGGCTACAAGTTCATAGCATACATTTCCTTCTCTCCTGACTAACGCGCCAAAGAATCCAATCACCTTTGTATGTAATCCTCCTAGAATCCTAATTAACCGACCCACCGGATTCAACACGATGAAAAAAGGGGTCAGACGCGTCCAACAAGTGCGGTCACGTGTTGCTTCAGACACTTTGCCAAGAGACGGCCTGAGACAGCAGTTTGGGGCCTTCCTCCAGCCGCCTCCCCACTCATTGTGTCCCCCACTTATCTTCTCCACACCATTATTTCCTCTTCCTATTAACACGCACACTCAGAGGACCTGTTTTCGAAGTTCTTTTTATTTTATTTATCTACTTATCTATGTATTTGTTTATTATTCTTGCAACCATCAGGCAATATTCTGGTTAGATGGACCTGGAGCGCATCTCACTGGAGTTAATGAAGGCTGCATCAGACTCCTACGGTTAGAAAACTATCTTATAAATCTAATTTAAATGGAGGACATACCAAGAAAAAATTAACAATACGTTCCCGGATTGAAGGAATTAACCCGCGCAACCAGCTGATGTTTTTGTATTTCATTCATGATACTGATGATGATGATGATGATGATGATGATGTTGATGATAATGATGATGTTGATGATGATGATGATGAATTGCTCCAGTGCTAGTCTGTGCAGTCCAGGAAAAATCGAAGGAGCCGAGAACTTTCCTTTGGGATGTACCACGATTGTGTGTGTGTGTGTGTGTGTGTGTGTGTGTGTGTGTGTGTGTGTGTGTGTGTGTGTGTGTGTGTGTGTGTGTGTGTGTGTGTGTGTGTGTGTGTGTGTGTGTGTGTGTGTGTGTGTGTGTGTGTTGATACAGTCGGGGGCAAAAGTTAGCCTGCTATTGCACAGTGCCTACTTCACACTGGGGCCATGTCTGTCATTGGTACAGTTCAAGACAAAAATTTGCCTACTGTTGTAGCGTGTATTCTACACGTAGAGTATTCCCATCACCTTCCTTGATGATAACAGATGAAAGAGAGAAGCAGAGGCGAAAATTATTGAAACTTTTGTCCCCAGCTGTGCTTCTACATAGGTATTAATAATGAATTTTAACAAGACCAAGAGTGTGTAAAGCATTGCAGAGCTCAGGTGTGTAAGTTGTTCTTGTTGTTACCCCAGACTCATCTGAATCGTGAGCCAGGTGGACCACATGTTTAAGTTGCCTTCCTCCTGCGGTCCACCATCCTCACTCTGGGGAATGGGGAAGTAGTTGAAGGACGTTTGTATAAGCAGGCAGGGCAGGCGTCCCGTTATATCGGAGCCGCCACATGAAGTTCCTTTCCAACAGCAGGTGTGTGTGTAGCCTGGTGACTCAGTGGCTGGCGAGGGAGCCGAGGCGGCTATTTATGACCTCCTGGACCAGGCAATTAAACCCAGGTGGGTTCCTGGAGCGCATCTCGCTGGTCAGAATAACATTGTACTACTGGCTGTCACGCCGACACACACGGTCTGTGATTGCCTGCACTGTCTCTGTATTATCTGGCCGACCATTGTGTGGTTTTGCAGTTACTGATTTTGGCTCTAACTTCCCCTTCCCTCCGTGATTAAAAAAAAAAAAAAAAACTCAATTGAAAAAAATCCATACAGTTTGCTGTCATACATACAAAAATAGGACAAATAACATTGGCATAATTGATAATACAGGTAATATCATTCAGTTAATTGATGATGGGCTTAAAACTGGTGTAAAATGTGTTCGTATATTTAAAGCATTAAAAGGTGGGTGCAGCAGCACAGGTGGCGTCTAAGCTGGTGGTGCCAGTAGCAATGGCCACATTACAGCTCTTGACACTGATGGCTCTGACTATGCCTCAAACTGGTGGCTGGCCACACCTCGACTAGACATCTGAGCTAAACCACAGTATGAGGATCGTGAATATTGTTGTGCCACGACATTACTGCTGGGGAAGAAGGAGGGAGGTTTGGTACCAGTGGTTCTGGCACGTCATTCGGGCTCGTGGGACGCTGGCTCCACGTCACAGGCCTCGCACAGAATTGTTGTTATTGCTATTATTAATTATTGCTATTATTATTTTTATTATTATTATTATTATTATTATTATTATTATTATTATTATTATTATTATTATTATTATTATTATCATCATCATCATCATTATTACTATTACAGTATTTGCTTAGCCATAAGTGATGTCCTGTTAAATTGAAATTGCCTATCAATGTATTTCCTACCATCAGAAACCTTCACTTTATACTTAGTCAGTATACCTAATCCTTTTCAATTCATTTGATGTCCTTTTTTCCTGTTACTATTAAACAATTTTATCCAACTAGAGAAAGTCTATCCTGAAATTTAAAAAAAAAATCGTCACGAGATGGAAAGAATCAAATGAGAAAGACGTCCCTGCATTCAGTGGGTAAAAAAAGAAAAAAAAGAGAGAGAGAAAGAAAACGAAAAGGGAGAAAGAACAAAAGAAAAAAAGGGAAATATATATATACAGTACTAACCAAAAATATCACACAAGGTAAATATTGCTGACGTGAACTAAGACTATCCTTTTGTTTACAGGCTGTCTCGTTCGCCCACTGAGCCTCCGTGACCAGCCTCGCCACAGGGGACGCTACGTGGCCGGCCTGTCACTCTCCACACTTCAGCTGTCCTCCACACGGCTGCCACACTTCATCTGTACTCCATACTTCAGGCATACTCTACACTTAACTAGACACTACTTCACACTTTTCCTCCACACTTATACACTGCAATTTAATACTCCTCCACACTTCTATCCCACACTCGTCATAATCCATATTTTAACTCCACACAGCAATAATACTCCACACTATCAACAATCTCAGGCTCCTATGACTCACTCTTAGTTGAATAAAAATTAGTTGGAATAGAATATTAGATTTATCCCGACCATGAAAGGGTTAAGACACTTTTTTCAACACTCACACTTGCCACGTTTCAGTCACACTACATTTCAGTCACATACCGCTTCAGTCAGACTTGTCCTGTCACACTTAAACCGCATAATACACTCTCTTCATACTTAACGCCTTCGCTCCAACGATGGGTTTTACTGGTTTATTCTGACTGCTCCAAGACGGTTTGATTTAGCTCTGGGGAGACTTCGTGCCATAAAGGGAGTAAATGAAGGTTATATCTGGTTTTTCCGTCGTATAAGGTCTCTCCAAAGCTGAATAAAATCGCGTGGAGATGGCAGGAAGAAGGAGTACGTCCTCTGACTGAAGAGGTTAACACACTATACTTCATAACAAATGTATTCAAGTTTTTGTGGCTGATCTAGGAAAATACTGGGGGGGGAGGAATAAGCAGAGATATGTCCGTTTTAACTATATGCCAAGGGTGTTGTTTTCCAGGGGATGTCAAATCACTGCTACTGCCACTACCATATAGTCGCATTATTATTATTATTATTATTATTATTATTATTATTATTATTATTATTATTATTATTTTATTTGGGAACATGTGCCCAGATGCCCTTCCTCACAAAATCCTCTGCTGTCCAGTTTAGTTTTTTTGTACACAATGGGCTGCACACATTCTCCATTAATCCTTTCACTATGACGACATCTGTCAAATATTCTGGCCACCAAACAGACGACAAAATACGTAGGAAAGATATCTAGCAATGTACTGATTCATGAAGGCTCTGGGTAACTCATCCGAAGCCAAAAATCTCTCCTTAGCTCAATAAAATCGTCTGGAGTTAGCTAGAATAAAAAGAATAATGCATCGCTGGGTTGAATTTTTAAAAGAAACAAACTGTTCTTTCCTTACACTCCACACTTATTAAGCATTCTACGCTCAGCTACTCTCAGCCACACCTTGCCCACCTTTCATGTCTCACTACAGCTGTCACCCACATAGGTTCAACATCTCATACACTAGAATAGTCAACTCATTCACCAGACAAACCATATCAACACCAGACTCCACACCACAGCCGTCACACCACATCACTAACACTAAACAAGACACTCCTTGGAACCCCACACAATTACATGTTACAGTGAATATCAAGAGGAGCTTACAAGCATATCCAGTAGGGCTAAATGCCTTATCTTTGAGTGGGAGTCAACGTAGATGCAGGAGACGCCCAGCATATGCTTCAGTTTTCAGCTAGTGTCATCCGTCTGGCATATTTAGCAGAGAATGACGGGCATCCCTATTTAATTTCTTTTAGAGAAGTGCTTCATTCATAACTACATTATTATCCTTCATCTAAAATAAGATAATCTGTTGCTTACAACATAATAGCCATTTCTAGTCTTAAAAGTATAATATGACTACCGGTATACCATTATAAAATATACTAACACCTGCTGACAATATTATAGCTAAATGCTGGGTGTCTACTGATATAATTTTAAACCTGTAATTATCTGCAGACCAAATAACACTGGAATATTTATAAAGAAGACAATTGTGCTACCCTACAATGTTTCACCTGCAGTATATAGAATCCGTACATGACTCAGACATGAGGCTTGAAATGAGAATTCTGTACTAGCCATAAATGAAGTGAGGGAAGGAGGCGAACAGCACCGCATGTCAAGTGAAGGTGATGCAGGTGAAGGGAGTCCACAGTGAGGTGAGCCACAAGTTATCACAAGCAGCGGCGAGTGACGAGAGGCACTGAAAGCAGCAGCAAGCAGTCATATTCCGCCAAGCATTTACATCCAGCAATAATATCTTGGTAAATGATATCATGTACCAAGACCTCATAAATCTACTTAAAATTAGACAGATATTGCCCCCTGTCTCCAATCAATAAAACACTTGCTAGAATATTAGGTACTGTTATGTAAATTGGTGTTCAAGGACTCTACAGTGCATAGCAGGCAATAAATTCCTTCGCATGATGAATACAATCAGATATGCTAAGAATAAGTTATGTACCGAACAATGGAGCCTTAAAGTGGGCAGCCTTAGAGGTGGGTGTAGGTGAAGACAAGTGGATGTGGGTGAGAATTATCCAACCACGTGTTCATGATGCAAGAATGGAGTGTCGTAGCTCCGGCCTCGGCCTCGCGGGGTCTCCAAAGGGCTGCTCTACTACAAAAATCTGTCTCGTAATTATATAGAAAGCAGATCTAATTGCAAACATTTCATTCATGCCATGCTACTGAAGAATTTTACGAGTATACCATGTTAAAAATTTTAGTGCAGATGAGATGAAATAAATTTTCATTATGGTATTTTACTGCAGGAACCTGCGAAGCCGATGGTCTCTGTAGGATGTAGTGTAAAGTAATTATTGTAGTTCCGTAGCGGTGACGCCAACGTGATAAAAACTAGGATCTGCCAGCTTTGTGCGCCTACAAGCCATTCCGCCAGAAGTCAGCCAGCGCCTAGCCTTCCGTGTCTGTAAAACTCCGCTATTAGCACCAACACAAGCCAGCGTGTTCTTTGCATGGGGCGTTCCTTAGCCCCTACATGCTCACTCTACCATGTATAAAACAAAGAGACTTTATACATATATATATAAATATATAAATAATTGCTCTGTATATATTTACAATACCCTGTGTCCTCACAGCATGCAGCAAAAACAGACTTGGGTGATGACAAATATATATATGTACCTGACAAACTTTAGTAACACTAAAGGTCAAAGACAGTTCTGTGCACCTATGATAAACCTGAGCGAAGTGTGTCCACAGACCCAGGCCAGGGTGGGAAGTGAGTGATATTGTATGGATATTTCCATGAACATATACTTTTTTTATGATATTTCAGTCCTAAGGGATAGAAGTGCCGTACTGTCATCATCTCTGATAGTATTGGGATAACTATTTTGTTCCTCTGGTGCTTTGTTACAAAAAATATAATCAACTACAAGTGACCACCAACTTCCTGGTGTTCGCTGACTGGCCAGATACTCGGCCAGAGTGGACCTGTTGTCTGTTCCCAGAAAACTCATGAAAGCTGTTATAACTACTACAGATAAAATGGAAAAATTGTGATATGATTAGTCTTAATCTTAAGCTCAAATATCTACAAAATACACCAATGTTAACAGAAGCTCTTTCACTGGGGATGAGCAGGCGGGAGAAATACTCTTTAAAGATGTGACGCTTCATGAGACAAGGAGGCGGGAAGAGTCATTAAGAGATCATCACTCACAGGGATGCCTATTATCGTACAGTCAGAGTCAATAGTTCTCTTGCACACCTGACACTGACCCACACAAGGCCACAACCTGCTTGATCCGTGATGGCAGGGTATACTACAGTAGGCTACATCATTTATGGTGGTAATATTTTGAAGGTGTGTAGAAAAACTACTGAATATGGCGGTATGAAGATCTTATCTGATAGTATTTCTGCATAAAAGGGTATCACATTACATATTATCTGACTTATATTATTATCATGGATGACCTTGGAAATACCTGACTGTAAATAAATTACCATATATTCAGATAATACCTTATTGAAAGTATTCTTACTCAATATGGATATAGAATCATTATAGTTTATGCACTTGTTAAAAATTTTATATGCAGAATTAAGAAAGCTAGGATACACAATTGTTAGCATTTAATCTACTACTAAGCCAGATAAATACACAGGCGGGGGTGTAAGGCCAGAGGTACTCCTTCTCTCATAAGTGTCCTGAACTCAACTCATTGTAACTTAAAGGTACGTTGTTCATGACTTGTTGCAATCATTATTGTTTACTATACGTGTGAGAGTTTACCACATCATATATCCTCATTGAGTAGAGTGTGTGAGTCGCCTGCCTCCACCCTCACCCTCTTCACTCCCTCATCTTTGTTTACACAGTTCCTCTCTTCTCCTTCTCCACTCCCCCATCTTTGTTTACCTATTTCCTCTCTTCTTCATCTTTATCTACCTAGTTCATCTCTTCTCCATTTCCACTTCCTTATCTTCGTCAGCTCAGTTCTTTTATTTTTCTGTCCAGTTCCCCTCTTCTTCTTCATTTTTTTCTGTTTAGTCCTCTCCTCTCCCTCAGCTGTGCCTATCCAATTCCTCTCTTCTCCCTCATCTATATCTACCCAGGTCTCTCTTCTCGTACCTCATCTTTGTCAACACAGTTTCTCTCCTCTCCCTCCCCACTACCTCACCTTTACCTACTCATTTCTTTCGTCTCCCTGTCCACTTACTCATCTTTGTTACTTAGCTCCTCTCCTTTTCATTAGTGCCACTACAGCTAATTTCACTTCCACTGCGTGCCCACTTCCCCCCTCACTCCAACCAATACTCCCACCTTCAATCCTTCGTACTCTTTTTCTACCCATTCTCAGTCTGTTACATCATTTCCATTAGATACGACTTTCACTCCAGCTTCATGAAACAACTCCTGCTCAGCTCATTTCAACCCAGCCTCTCAGCTCTCCACAAACATTCAGTTTTCTCAAAAGACAGCCCTCCCATACGTTTACCAATACAATAAGTAAAGTATAGTGTGACTAGGATACATGGCAATATAATTCATATCATATCTATTAGTAATATATAAGCAAATACTCTACACTTACACAAATCTGCTTACCTTTTTGGAGTATAGTGCATATATGTTGATGACCAAGATAACAAGAAGTAAATACTACCATATTAATAAAATATAAGCATGAAGTAAGAAAAAAAATCTGAGAGCATTAAATCTGGTGTACCGTAATCTAGCTCTTCCCTATGCACTTAACCTTCCTCTCCCAGCTTTACTCTCCAGTCCAATCCATTCCCCAATATATCTTCACTTTTTTTCCTACTTGGCCTCTGCTGTCAGTGAGGTGTGAAGGGGTGTGGTGGTGGTGGTGAAGGCTGCTGGTGTGACTGCTGGGGGTTGGCTTGTACCGTCTCACTCGAGGCATTACTCCTACAATACATATAAGACATGCAATTGGTATTTAATAATACTATTGCACTCGAAGTCCCGGATACACGTTGTACCCAAATTTATTTGTCAATATGATTAGCAATTTTCTTTTCTCAGTAAGCTGAAATGATACAAGCATAATCGACTCACGTAACGTTCATATGCATTATAACAAACAACTACCTGAGGGTTTAAACACTGTGATAATGTATGATCAAGTCAGTTTTGCACCACCTACAGGAAGTTAATGTCGGTATAAAGAGAATAAAGTGAGGCAAGGCTTGCCAGCCAATACCCCAGCCATGAGAAGTCATCCACCATTGTTATCACAGTACAGTATGTCTGCCAATTATATTTTTAGGTCTGTCACACTGTTATGTATTATACACCAGAATATCCATGGTTATAGAATATCTTTCGTAAGTGAACTATAAGCAGGCGAGAATACACGCATGGGTATTCCTGAGGTGCCCTGAAGCATCCCTCTGGTGGCTTCAGTCCTCATCTTGCAATAGGGGGTGGAGGAGAGACGGTGTACAGTAGCCTACATCCCTCTCAATCCTCCACTGGTAGGCTACTACAAATGCATGCATGTACATTTGAGCAGGTCAGAGGTTAAATTAGGTCTGAAGCTTCGATGTGGAGAAGCTCACAGACATTCCAACAGTTTCCACAAGTGACACGTAGCCTTTCAGTTGTGCACGTTCCCCTGATGCGTTCTGACTCACACTTTGTTACCTTTACTAGATGAAGTCATGTTACCTCTCGTGCCTGGGGTGGGATTCACAAACATATTTACGATGGATTCCCCCTTGTAAGTCAGATTTGTTTTTGCTGGAAGGACAAGAGAATATAGAATCCTTCCATGACTTGTTCTTTCTGCAAAAATTAATCTCAATTCGGCTATGAGAGGGAAATTATCACGAGCTGTTGTCTGTTTTTTGAAGGCAGTACAAGGAAGGGGAAATGTATAACCATCCCATTTCTCATCTTTTTCCTGCAGATCAAAATATGAATTATGAGGGTGCGTTGGTCGTAAGTCTGTAGGTGAGTCCCGGCCCTGATTGGCATGGGTGTACTTATGCTCAATCAGTTACTATGTTCTGTGGAGAGTCAAAGTTTTCACTTGCTTGTTTAAACCAATCCTTTAACTTTCCCAGTCCTTTACTTGAATTATGGTTGTGATCTGAGGTTTCAAGTAAATAATCTGATAACTGTACCTAATCTCTAATTAAGAGTTTGATTACTAGTTTCTTGAAATCACGTCACTACCTTTTCTGTTTACTATATTCACTTCAGTACAGTAGAGTAAATTTTTCTTTTTCAGTTACCGTACACAGGTGATGAAGCTTGAGTTAAGAGCCTAACTATTAGCATCAAGCATATCATTTATTACTGTATATGCAAAATGCGTTAGAAATAATCCAAGCAGGCATACTGCTAACCTGTATCCATTATAAGTGTCAAAGTCTTAAACGATGCATAAACTTTGAATTAACTATAACACCACCAGTTTGGTTACAATATTTATTTTTTCAGCAGTAAATGTTTATATTTTCCCTCTCTTTGAAATATGTTTCGAGTATCTCATCTATATTGTGCAACTGCACAATATCTGGATCAGTGTGAGTGGAATACTCAAGACTCTCCACTAAAATCAAAACCCAATGTTTAGCCATATCACTACCAACTAGATTCTTTATGACTTGTAGACACTACGGTAAGACCTGCTGACTATCACATTTCAGATTCAGAGCTTTTGCTTGACATTCCATTATGACCAAATACATTACTCACAACAATACTCTTAACCCAACTCTTCAAACATAACATACAGCATTATAGACAACTTATAATTGTTGCACATTGCAAAACTTGCCTTTACGTATGACACAAGCATTGAAACTCTCATGCACCAGTATTATTCATATATTAGCTGAAAACACCAGCATTTGTAACTTGACAGTTATCACTCTCGCAAATTTTGTAAATAATAAAGACATTATATGAGACAAGTTATTTGTCATGAAACCCAGTTTCCCTGGCTACTACTCAGTCTGTGAGACACAGAATGAACATCCTCAATTCCTTTCACAGCAGCTGACAACTTCAAGGTCTGTGCACTAACCAGCTTCATTCTATTTGGGTGACACTCACACACAGCGGAGCCTGTACCACAGGTCTTGGTAGCCTCCCGGCCTAGTAATGTAGCAAGAACAAGGGAAGGTGGCAGATTTGTATTTGTTTCTCTGGTTAACTGAAACACTCTCTTGCTGCATGTCTCACTCACTAGTAACTTTTGCTTCCAGATATGGAGAATGAAATGACCAGGATTGCAAATCTGCCAACTTTCATGTTATGATCTGATGCTTGTTGCCAGTGGAGTAGGAAACTGCTAAGTAGGATAACTGAGGAACTGAGCCTGCACTTGAGGGTGTATGTTGTACTGTACATTACAGTGTGTGTATGTTAGCTGATGACTTGTCCTGTCTATTGTTCTTCAGTTGTTGTCAGCCATACAGGCCGAAGTAAGGTTAGTTAAGCTTGTACAACAACAATAATATTACTAGTTCTGATTTGTGTAGAAATGTAATGTTGCGTGTAGAGTGTGCCGGGAGGACCCTAATACTGAGCACTGAACAAGTGTAAGATAAGCTGTGTTCTCACCATCTCCCTCAGCTGGTCCCTGCCTCCTGCATGACTCACTGTCTTCTTCCTTGGTAGCACAGCGGAAAGACGTTTTTTAAACACCTGTTTTAACCATTTATTTGTGAAGATTAACCTGTAATAAAACTTTACTGGCCCTCTCATACATGAATTAATGTTCTAACTCAGAACCTGTCGTTAATGCTTTTTGTCATGGAGAAGCAGCTGCCGGCTTTTTTTCCCTAACCAATTTTTTCCCCACAAGGGCAGTATTCTATGGATAAGTCTACATCATAGGTGTCCGCATTTCATTAAGGTACAAGGAAACAACTATGAAAAACCGTTACCCTATATTTGTTAGAGAACAATAAACCTGTGCTAGGAAATGTTTAACACTTTCTGGCTGAATATATTCCCAGGCTTAAATGTTGGCTCCTGTTGCAGAAGAGCCATAAAAACAAACTTTACAATGGCACAATCATAATTTTGATATGACTATCAACGTCATGGCAGCCGAATTAGTGCAAAAATTTACGTGTCAATGTTTTTCATACACCTGTCTTGTGTTTATCAAAACTACTTCGCCATGTTAATTTATGCACCTGAGAGTATACAGCGTGTAATTTTGACCCAAAAATTTTTAACTGAAAAGTTTGGAAACCTTCGTAGCATACTGTTTATTATTTTTAAAAGTCAATTATATATATATACGTGCGTGTATATTTGTGTGCATATCAGTGCATCATACAAACTAATGTTATATATTACACAGCGGTGAATAATACATGGATGATGAATATGGTATGCCAGGAAGGAATTCTAAATAATGAGTAAACTGAAGGTGGAATTAATATGGTATAAAAAATAACCCAACGGCGTCCTTCTGACGGGTAGCTTCCCAACCATTATCGCGTAAGGTGAGACAGGTGGTGAGTGATGGCAGGTGGGTGCTGGCTGGGGTGGTGGTGTGGTGCTGGGTGTCACTCTGGCCTGTATTCTCGTCGGTTAAGGAGGTTCCCTGGCATCTCTTCCTTCTCAGTTTATTCATGCATCGCGTTCGTTGATATATTCTTGTATATGCATTCTGTATCAATACAGAAGAGAATAACACACAAGAGGATAAACTGTAATATGCAGAATAAATTACTAAGGAGGAGCTGCTAAAACCCCATTAAACTGACGAGAATATGGGTCTGTTTGCTTCACGGGCTCATAACATGGATTATGTAACATCCCTGAGGACTTGGATGAATCATGAATAATCATGTATAAAACACATTAATGATTTTTATATACCTGGGGTACTATTTTGTGCAGTTTTACCTCATAATACATATGTATAAAACAGAATGATGTGAATCATATTTATGTTCAAAGTTTCATGTTTTCTATTCACATTTTTTATACAATACCACAGTATTGTGACAATCAACCACCTTAGCTGTGGACAGAAGTGTCACAATGATCTCTGATATTTTGAAACAACATATACAGTCATTTTTACAACACTTATTGCTATGCCACTTTGGATATTGTAAGCTTCATGCCAGTCAATCTTTGAACTACTTGAATTTATAAACATGAAAAATTAATACGCTGAATAAATGGTTTATTCCAAATAAAACTTTTCTCCTGCGATTTGCCATGTATATTACACAATGTGGATCGCCTTCTTAATTCCTCTTCTTTACCTTGACTTAGCGTGGGGAGGGAAGGAGAGCACAACACAACAAATAACACCACCCACACATGTCCAGCACACTTTTTCCTCCAGATTTTACAATGACGAACTATAAAATCTCCACCAAGACGTTTGTCCACATTACACCCACTGAAGAATTTATAGTATACAATCTAAACACATCTGAAATTCAATATCGGTAGCCTTATACTGTGCTATCTAATATACCCTTTCAGTAAGCTGCCTCACTGCACTGAAAATATACTTCAATAATACCTCAAATATTTCCATGTATTTATATACTTATCCAGAAAATGAGACCAATGTTCTCCCACAGTTCATTCGGTGAGAAGTTGGAAAAGTAATAATCATTGTGGTAAATATCAAGATCTCTATACAGCATAATGGTCTCTCCTGTAACTTAGCTGGATCTTATATTGTTATCTGTTGGTACGTGGCCTTTGTACAACGATGTCATAGAAATTCGTTACTCAAGATGTATCACAGGGCAACTGGTTCTCGAATCCCAGGTACAATACTTCACTCTTGGATCATCCTAGTAGTGCATTCTGGCAGTTTTGAAATAATAAACAGGCATGGATTTGAAGGGTGGAGAGGGTAAACCACAACCTATTTTAGGCAGACCAATGATCACTTACGATAAAAGAACAACTTTATTTAACAGAATATAATTTTGCAGTATATAAATATCGTACTTAAATTCTATCACATAATCATTTCAGTAAAACAAGGGTTATGATGATGACTTGTGAGGAGTCTGGCAATCAGTCAGCACAGATGCAAACCTTTGGTAGTTCCGCTGGTATCATGCTCCCCCTCCCCTTTCAAAATACTGGATCCGGCCCTGATAGAAGATACTACTGACCCTTAAACCGAATGTAAAATTGCTGTTTTCCCTCATCTTCAGCTTTTTTTTTTCCTTTAATGGAAGGGGCACTAGAACTATGATAGAGAGAACACAGACGTAAACATTCTGTCTTCAGCAAGGAGAAACCAAGAACACCTCTGTAGCTTTCTTCATCTTGCTGTGGCGGAGAACTGAAGTATAGGTTTACTGTAGTAACTGAAGTATGGGTGTGCTGTAGTAACTGAAGTATGGGTGTACTGTAGTAACTGAAGTATGGGTGTGCTGTAGTAACTGAAGTATGGGTGTACTGTAGTAGCTTTTAGCCACTATAAAACAAACTATAGTACACCCATGGCTCTCCGAAATCTGACAGTGATACAACATGGCAACGTTGCTGTTTATTTTCCCAGTCAGTACTAACCAAACTGACAGAAGAATATGCCACTGTAACAAAGCTGACGTAAGAGAGAGAGAGAGAGAGAGAGAGAGAGAGAGAGAGAGAGAGAGAGAGAGAGATCAAATAGTGTGTCTCTGTGCTTAATGGTTAACCTGTTACTAATTCATATACGTAAGTACGAAAAAACGTGACTACCAGTAGTATACATTTTTCTTAGGTAGGGTGACTGGTAGATACGCTTTAAATTCTGAATTTTTAAGAATGACTGCAAGCCTCACTATTATTAAGTCAACTAATCGTTGTTTACATTAGGGTAACTACAGTAAGACGAATACTACTACTGCCTTGAGTAATGTCTTGACCTCCTGGCAGCATAATTCCGTTCTGTATCACGTGCATTCGTCTCACCACCGGGAACCCTCAGCCAGGAATGACGCTCGCCCCCTCGTTTCAAACTAACCATACGTTTTTCTCAAAAATATGCTCAGCGTGTTTCCCGGCAAATTTACTTTTAATACTTTAACCTAACCTAACCAAACCTAACCTGTCCCACTAGGGCTGCCTGGCTGAGGTGGCTGGCTGTGGCACTGAGACGAATACGCATACAGAATGGAAATATGCCTCCCGGTGTGGTGCTGAACAAGGACGCTTCTACACAGTGGTACCAATATACTCTGATATACAAATGCTTCTCTACGCCCTCCTCATCTCTCTCTTGATCTAGGACATGACTAGCTTGAGCAGTAGTGAGGTGGACGTACAGGCTTAGAGGAAGCCTTCATCCAGAAGACATCTGTGAGTATGAAGGAAAGTGAACAGGGAAGAAAGGAAGGAAGGTTAAGCAGGAATGAAAGTAGTCAGTAAGGAAGGAAGGAAGGAAGGTAGGTGGTTGGGTAGGTAAGGAGAGAAGGAAGGAAGGAAGAAGGAAGGAAGAAAAGGAGGAAGGAAGGAAGATAGGTAGGAAGGTAAGTAAGGAAGGAAAGAAGGAAAGAGAAAAAAAGGAATGCCAGAAAGGAAGGAAGGTAGGTAGGTAGGTAGGTACGTATGGAAGGAAGGAAACAGGAAGCAGGAAAGAAAGGAAGGAAAAAAGGAAAGCAGGAAAGAAAGGAAGGAAAAAAGGAAAGCAGGAAAGAAAGGAAGGAAAAAAGGAATGAATGAAAGTAGGTAGGTAGGTATGGAAGGAAGGAAGGGAAAAAAGAAAGCAGGAAAGAAAAGCAGGAAAAAAGGAAGGAATGAAAGTAGGTAGGTAGGTAAAGAAGGAAGGGAGGAAAAGGGGAAGAAGGGAAGGAGGAAAGAAAGGAATGTCAGGAAGGAAGGAATGAAGGAGCGCAGGAAAAAAGAAGGAAGTTAAAGGAGAGAGGGATGAAGGAACCAAGGTAGGTAGGTTGGTAGGTATGTAGGTAAGTAGTTAGGTAGGTAGGTAGGTAAGGAAGGAAGGAAGACAGGTAGGTAGGTAACGAAGGAAAGGAAGGAGGCAGGAAAAAATAGAATGTCATGAGGGAAGGAAAGCTGAAAGGTTGGTAGGTAGGTGGGTAGGAAAGGAAGGAAGGAAGGGAAAAAGGTAGGGTGGAAGGAATGAAGGATGGCAGGAAAAGGGAAGGAGTTAAGGGAGGGAGGGAAGGAGGAAGGAAGGAATAAGACGGAAGGAAGGATGGAAGGACGAGGGAAAAAAGGAAGGAAGGAAGGGAAGGAAAGAAAGAAGGAAGGAGGGTACATCAGGAAGTAAGAAGTAAAGGAGAGAAAGAAAGAAGAAGGAACAGAAGGAACGAAGAGGAAGGAAAGGAACGAAGAGGTCAAGAAGGATGGAAGGGAGCAATGAAGAAAGGAAGGATGGAAGGGAGTGAGGAACTAAAGAAAGATGGAAGGAAAGGAGAAAGAAAGGAAGGTAGATAATCATGATGTCAGGAGGGAAGATAGGAAGGTAGGAACGATGTCAGGAAGGAAGACAGGAAGGAAGGGGTCAGAAAGGAAAGAGGAAGGAATGAAGGATGGATGGAAAGATGGAAGGAAGGAAGGAGTGATGTCTGGAAGGTCACGAAAGAAAAAAAAGAGAGGAAAGAAAGAAGGAAGGAGGGATGGAAAGGTCGGTTTGTCACGAAGGAAGTAGGTTGGTAGGCGGCGCTGCAGTGGCTGTGACTTCACTCATTTTCCTTTAAAAGTATCGCCTACGAATGTAAATTAGTATCTCGAGTAAGTATTCGAATGAAGGAAAAGTTTTTAATTAGTGATTAGCGAGCTTTGAAAATCGAGAAGTGGTTACTTTCTTGAGCAGGCTAACTCCTTCAGTCAGGTGACATTTTAAGGTTTATTCTTGATATCTGTAGGTTTGATTTACCTTTAGGATAGATATTTTGAGACGCGTTACATATAGCCTTCATCAGTACCTTCACTAGAGGTCTACACCACATGGAAAAAACTTAGCAGTAACAAAGTTAATAAGACATTTTGGGACGAATAGTGAAAATCACTATTCGTGAAAATCAGTGTAACCCAAAATG
>NC_136998.1:30474996-30504996 GCF_032717465.1 Coenobita brevimanus
ACTTGACATGGCTGCCGGCGCTGTAATGTGGTTATGGTCTCGAGTCAGCCTAACCCCTTCAATCCAGTGATAGTTTATGTTTATTCTTGCTGTCAGCAGATCTGATTCACCTCAAGGATAGATATTTTGAAACACGTTACATAATTAGTCTTCAGTACTTTCACCACTGGAGGTCTGCAAGTGGAAAAAATGGCAGCGGTAACAAATAGTGAATGATACATTTTGGGACGAAGTGAAAATCAGTGTAACCGAAAACGAAAGTTGAGAAAATTGAATATATAGGATGGTGCAGATATTGACCTGAAATCATTGTGTTGCTGGGATAGCTACATCATTATGCAGAGCAGGCGTTTTGGTTTCATAAAAGTACCAGTCAACCATGTAGTCAATAGGCGTAAAACATTTGATAAAACAAGAAGTGTTTTAGGTACCGTTAGAAACGATTCAAAGCATGTAACTTAGTCCACGTAAGACGGAAATTGAGTTGGCTTGATATTTGACCACCCTGTAGAATAGGCCATTGATTGACGACGGATGTTATGAGGAAGACTTTAAATTGTAGTGTTCACTCTGATCTGAAAAATATCCTTAACTCATTTCGGATCAATTGATGGCCAGGTGTCATTTGCAATTGCAGCTTTTCAGTAATCTTGGCGGGTCTTTGTTAGTCTTGTCCTTTGTGCATTGTGGGTATTAGTTTTGGCGCCAATTCAGGTCAGCCAATCAGCGCGCCGTTGTTGGGCGGCAGAGCACGCCCCTCCCCCTGCCTGGGAAATTTCAAATTTGAATAGTTTCAACTTTCAAGTTGGCCTTGGTGGGGGTTGGGGTGCTGGGATTAGCTCCTGCTTTATTTCCAGAATAAACGAGTAAGTTCTTGTGATTCTTTATGATTAAGGGATATAAGTATTAGTAAAGGTGGCGGTGTCAAGTTTTTGATACGAAAAGAGAAGGCGGGAAGAAACCTCGGCTGGAGGGACGTAAAATGTTTGATGGCGGGGCAGCGTGGCTACGTGACCACCCATTTTCCTTGAATGATCACCTCCGGGTGTTAGTTATCATGTTAAAGCATTCGAATTAAGGGAAAGAAATAATGGGTGATGAGTGGACTTTCGAAAATTGAATGGTGAATAATTTCTTGCACTAGCCTAACCCCTTGAATCCGGAGACATTTACGTTCTTGTTATCTAGATCTAGTTCATGTGTAGGGTATGTTTTGAGATAGACGGGTTATACAGAGAGAGAGCACATGAAAACCGTCACTACCGGAGGTCTGCACCAGAGAAAATAGTTTAGCTGTAGCAGCATTCAAGTGGATAACACCATGGGAATGGAAGGTTTGAATTGTGTAACTCAAGGTATAAGCTGGGAAACTAGGTAGCACAAACCAGGTGTAAGTGGAAATCCAGGGCTACAGCGGGCAAATGTTCTGTTTTGGCGGGAAGAGGGAGGTGGCGCGCGGGAAAGGCTGTTGAACCGCCGGCTTTCCCGCGCGCTTCCTCCCTGTCCCACGAGCTGCTCCCCTCCAAGTCGCGGCCGCCGCCTCCTACCATCCAGCCAAAACTGAGTATTTCCTCGTATAAGTAGCTTATTATTTTTATGTATAATACGCCGCATTTTATAGGAACAAGCTAATGATTTCTTGTCTCCCGCCCCTGGCACTTAAAGCCGCGCGTCGTTACCGCTATTCTCCCCACTTCCTCATCGAAATGAACAGCCTGTTATGTATATTTACCAAATGATAAAAGCAGTATTTCAGCGAGCTGCGAAATTTGCAACCACTTGAAAATACTCGATTTAACTTGGGCTAACATCTCCCCGTTGGGTTTACCTTATGCATTTCGCGCCATAACACAGTATCAAGTTTGCCTTTTGCAACTGAGGCTTCCCTTTTTTACATCCAAAAGCTTACCATTTTCAGTTTCGTTTGCCACTTGAAGATAAATATCATTAGGAATTTGCAATGGATGCTGTAGAGCCAAAGTTGTGTGATTCGATGACCGTTAAGAATTTGCAATGGAAGCTGTAGTCTTGTGTGATTTGATGACCGTTAAGAATTTGCAATGGAAGCTGTAGAGCGTAAGTTGTGATTTGATGACCGTTAAGAATTTGCAATGGAAGCTGTAGAGCGTAAGTTGTGATTTGATGACCGTTAAGAATTTGCAATGGAAGCTGTAGAGCGTAAGTTGTGTGATTTGATGACCTTCAGTCAAAGTACTGGGTAGTTTGTCTAAGCATTAGCCATAGACGGATCTTAATTTTGAAAAACTCCCGAACTCGAGGGGGGGGGGGATATTCACAAAGTAACATCGTACCGTAAAGTACCCTCATCTGTGGGGCTCGAACCCACCTCGCCACTGCATGTCTGGAAGATGTGTGGCCGTCACATAATTATTACGTGTTTCCAGCTGGATCCACACATTCCGCCTTACTGCAGTGTGGGCGGTAGTGAATGTAAGCGCTTCCGGTCACGATGGTTGATAAGTCTGCTTGAATAAATGATATTTACAATTTCCACAAGCTTGTCTTACGCAGCCCCACTAATTCCGTACGACTAATTCACGCTTTGTTTCCCAATTTCAGAATGTGAGTAACTCTGCAAAGCTGTGACGTTCCTTGATAAACCCTGGAGTTACTGGGATTTTTTTTTTTTTTTTTTTTTAATCCTGAAGAGCTGCAACACCCTCACAAGAGTAAACCGTCCAGGTGCTGGGATTTTATTTTGAAGCGCTCGCCGCCGCATCTCACCGCCCCAAGAACGGTACCACTTTCACCACACCTCAGCCAAGGTAAGTTCAAGAATTTTATATTTTACTATTCACGTCCTGTATTATGTCTGATAAGTGTTACCTGGAAGAGTAACAATGGATGAGATTGGTTTTTAAGGAGTATAACCCCCCCCCCCCCCCTTTTTTTTTTTTCCTCCAAAGTACTCCCGCTTTTGGTTTCATAGCTGTTTGATTTGTGGAGTTCGTGCTTATAAAGCCTAAATATTGAGGTGCCATGTGCAGAATATTGTAAATCACTGAAGAAAGGCGGTCCAGATTATTAGAGTAAGGCAATGATGAAGAATCAAAGTAATTTTAGGCAACATATTAACGTGTCGTTCTGTAATTGCACAAATAGCTGGACCCCAATCTGTCCTTTTGTGGCCAGTGTAGTATAGCTGAGTGGCAGATTATGTATTGTTCTGGCTGTACAACTTTTCATAGCCGTTTATTGTGACTGGTATCACTAGCATTAATTTGTAATAACATTCGTTTTACTGTAATAAGAGTAAGCTGTGTTGCTTAGAATAATTATTTTTCACTATAGGGTTAGTATGCTTTGGATGGACAACATGCGGGAGGTGGGGGGGGGGGTAATGTAGGGAAGCGTCCACTCGTAATTTAATAAAATATTGTGCGTCTTTATGAAACATCCATATTATATATAGTTTTTAAAGGTGGAAATGCATATTTTTGAAAAACAACCTCATCAGTTTTATTCCAACCAAACCTCAACGAATCCTAGGTTAATTGAAAATAGTAGTTTCGGTCCAAACCTCGATAAGGTAGCGGAATGGGCCCTTCTCAATGCTTGCAGTATCATAGAGTAGGAGCTCTACTAGATTTTAAGAGTATAGATAAGAGTGCTGGTAAGCAGTTGAAGTCTGCATCTGCTTTCAGGTTGGTCCATCCCCCATCAGAGACTGAATAGTAACCCCATCACAGCACATTGTGGAAGGAGAGCATTAGCAAGACATTTGGCTGATGGCTTCAGTTTAAACAACAAAATTTGAACTGCTTCCCGATGAAGATAAACTGGGTAACATCTTCAGTACTCTCCCAGACGACTTGCAGTACAAGCTGAAGGCAGTATCGGCAGTATCAACTAATCCTAGACCAGCTGGATATCAAGAAAGGAGACGGGTGCAGCAGTGGGCAGTGCATCCTATGGGAGAGCCTGTAGACATTTAAGTACAGTATATGGGTAAGTATTCAACTGAAAGGTCATCCTGTACAGCATAGTAAGATAGCCAAACGAAAGCAACACGCTCCTGCTGCGTAAGAAACATTTAGCCTTAACTTTGCCAAGATTTTTGTCCACTTAAAGATAATTATGTTTTTAATGGTTCTACATTCCACCAGTTTAATGGCTAGCATTGCACAGGAATATGGTGTTAATCTCTTGTTGCAATATAACATTAAAGTTTGAAGAGATGGCTGTTTTAGTTCGTTACAGTGGAAAGAAATTTGGCCCAGTTGTCAGAAGCACTTGTGAACTTGGTTGACAAGTAAAATGGAACTATTAAATACAGAATTGAAAGCAACATTGCCCATATTGGTGGTTAGGTTTGCTAGATTTTAGGTTAACTTCTGTAAAGTACCTAGTGATGTTTTCTAGATAATATTGGTTTACGTGATCTAATTTAATGCATTTAATATTGTTCAAGATGATTAGCCGAACTTCTGATTTTATTTTTGTATATTTGAAAAGCACTAGTTTGAAAGTTAAATTTAAAGCTGCTACCCAGCCTAAAATAAGTGCTTAATTACTGTAATGAATGACCATTGACTATCAAGAGCAGCCGTTGTACCATATGTGTATTTCTTCATACATGTAATTTTGTTATGCTCTTAATAAATCTATTTTACTGTTGAATCAATTTATAATTATCAGATAGGTATTTGTGTTTGTAGGATTATGCCTGTGGGATGGAGTTGGAATTCCTGAGGCTTGAAATGTGTGTATGGTTCATTCATTGGTACATTGTTGAGTGTGCCCTCGTGTTTTTCTCATTGCTCTGATGATTTTGTCTTTTCTCTGCTTGGGCAAAGAGGTCAGGATGACGGCCAACTTTGGTGATAGTGTTATGGTGTTCGTGGTATTGGAATTGGTGAGAGTACTGATAGTGATATGACGATGACAATGATTAAAGGACGATGGTTGATGATTAGTGATTGTATTTCAGGAGTGATAAACAGGTGACAGTGGGAGTCCCTCAACTAGTGATCATCCCTCCTGTTCTGTGACAGTATTTGAGAATGGTTCAAGGTGGAGGATCCGGGAGATGGCCCAGACGTCCCTTGCCCATAGAGATGATAGCACTGGTGTGGTAATCCTACTTTCAGCACTATGGTAGGAGGATTTGTATCACCATTTTCTTAGTGCTTCACAGCATTTTACATTTTTTGCCTTAAAACCCCTTTGTTATTTTCATTACTGGACTAGCTTGCACTGATATAAAAGAAGATAGTTTTTGGCAGTTTAATTTACAACGTGATTTACCATTCCCTTACATACAGAGGATAGTTTTTGGCAGTTTATTTTACAGCGTGATTTACCATTCCCTTACATACAGACACAATTTGCATTAGGATATAATTCCACTTTTGTCTTTCTGTACTTCATTCTTTCCACGTCCTTTTGCCAACGGGTGATTACACTCTCACTTCTCTTTCATTCCTTCATTCTTTCCTCTTCCTTCTGTCTATGGGTGACTCTACACTGAGTGACAAGCCAAATGGTTTCCTGTACACCAGGGAACCATTTACTGCGCTGGGTGGTAACCATATGACCAAATTATGGCGCCTGGTGGTTTAGTGGGTAAGTACAACGCTCCAATCGGATTGAGCCGGTGAAGATTTAGATCCAAGGGGTTGTTGGGGTTTGTTGCTCACGTAATGCCACTCTGATGAGTGAGACTGGTCACTCATCTTAAATGTCATTACCAGCTTGCCTAGCCCTGGGCTCCTACGCTCATCATGGAGCAACGAAGGATTGGAAGATGGGTATACTTGTAGGGGATACTGAGTAAATATGCAGATTTACTTGCTAAGGATGGGACATTGCAAAATCTTTTATCATCTACGGTGCTGTATTTGCATGCGTTAATGCGTATACATAAATATTTAAATGTTAGTACACATATTGACACCAACTAGCTAATGTATATTTAAAATTGTTCCAAATTGATATCAATCTATAGCCAGACACCAAAATCCCATAAAGGGTGATGTAAAATGTTTAATTTTTGTGAACTGCAATGCTGTGTTCTTTTACTGCGTCGTATTAATTAGTAGTAGCTCATTAATTCTCACTTATTGTACAGTATTTTGTTTAGGTAATTGAAAATGTCTGTACAGTATAGTTTTTAAGTAAGGGGACATCGCTATATGTTTGGCTTTGTCTTCTAGGTGAGATATGGTACTATCTTCATCCTGTTGGAGCTTATTGGCGTTGCCCCTGCTGTATGCTACTATCTTCATCCTGTTGGAGCTTACTAGTTGTGCCTTTGGTGAGTGTTTGATTTTGAATTCTTGACTCATTAACTGCAAGCCACATTGTGTACATTCCACATAATCTATTTATGTAGGGGTTAGGAATTTGCTCTCAGGACCCTACCTCACGACATCTCTAAGTGGAAAAAGAGTCTGGATGATATCCTAAATAGCTTCATCCTTAGTTCTGGATGATGATAGGTTTGTTAACAGATTATGTAAAGTCTCCTACCGTTTCCCCTTCTAAAAACTAGTTGCTGGTTCAGATGTAGCGCCCTCAGAACTACATGTCCCATGCTTGGCTTAGCAATGGCTCATTACTTTGCTGTAATGGAGTACTATGAATGAAAATGTTTGGGTCAGAAACTTACCTTGGTATGAATTGGAACACATGCTGCAGTTTTTGGGTTAACTTTTTGTTTGGTTAATAATATACTTCAAGATAAGTTATAGTCAGCAATAAAGATACCTCACCCCCTGCTGCACTTGTGGCCCCAGTCTCATGATGTGAACTTTGTGTACTGCAGGCCAAAGTTTTCCTTTTCCTGCAGTCCATCATCCTCCATTTGGTGTATGAGGAGGAAGCTTAGGGACGTTTCTGTAACTGAGCAGCAGTTACATTACATTGTTGCCAGCACTTTCCTTTCTTGTACCACCTCACGTACTTAACGCTGAAATATGGGTAAGGCATTATAATACATGGAGCACCCTATGATGAAGCAAATCTACTTGATATTTTTTTTTAGTTGATGTAATATAAAATAGTTCAGTACAGGCTGTTATGTTTGAGATGCACAGGTAATAAAGCCACCTTTGTGAAGCTTGTAAAGTTCATTGAAGCGGTGGGGTGCAGGGCTTTTTTGCTGACTGCATGTGATGTCCATTCATTTTATTATTATTGATAATCCGAAAATAATTATCGGCTGTTGGGGAACTGGATTTCTGGTAAGGTATGCTGTGTCTATAATATTGTTATTATTTGATGTGTTTAAGTCAAAATGCTGCTGCTCACCCTGCCTTAGGGTGGGAAAGGAGGTCCGGATGATGATGTCTAATAACTGGCTCAGCCTTGGGCCAGTTAGCACTGACAGTTGGGTTACCATAGGGGTCCTGTACTTATAAATTCTCCCAATTTGTTTATAATTGCTTATTTGTTATCTTATACAACTGTCTAATGCTTGTAACTAAACTAGGGTAAAAATTAGTTTACATATCAGCCCATTGAAAGGGACATTATTTGATCTGCTGATATGTTTTTATTGTAGGGTGCTTCTACCTGTAATATGGTAAGATGTGTTCACCAAAACATATACCTGTAAATTACTGATAAGTGTAACATTTGAATGATGAGAATCTTACGAAAAGATAAAATTAGATAGGTGACGCAGTTGAACGATTGTAACTTTGAGAAACGAATACAAATCAGTTGAATAATACTAACAATAAGAAACTAAAAATCACGTTAGGTGAAAGACCTAAGCTTATTAACGACTAAAATTACAGATCAGGAGAATGATATAGCCTTTGAGAAAATAATACGCAGATAAACAGTTGACCGATAATTGTTTGAAGCTCAAAAGGATTTATGTTGAATCAGTACGAGTGCTTTTATGGTGTGAATATATGAGCTGGTGTAGAAGTACAGTAGTAACAATATAGTTATGATTTATGCGTCTATTAAAGCAGACATTCATTGTGGCCATCATGAAAACCAGCACCTGGATCACATGGTCGATCGTGAATTACACCATACCAGCCCCAGCGAGATTAGTTGTTCATTATGCATTGTGCGTCAGATTATCAAGGTCTTATCTCCATTGTTTTCATACATATAAAGCAGTTTATTGTAGAACATGGCGAGTGGGCATCCATATGAGAAATTATTACACGAGAGGTGGAGCAGTTGAGTGATTATAAAATAGGCGACTGGCAAGACAAAAATATGGTGAAACATCTAAATGATTGTTAAGTGTTGCGATTGGCACCCCTACGAATTATTTGAGTTATCTTTAAATTTGGCAATTGGCACTCGTAACAACTTAAAACTGTAGATTAGGTGATGCAGAAGAATGATACCATGAGAAATTAAAATCAGTTTAGTGAAGCGGTTGAATAATAGGACCCTTACGAAGAGCTGGACTTATAGATGAGATGAAGCAACAGAAATTAGACTGGATGAAATGGATAGGGTAAACGAGTGTTGTGTGAGTTGGAGAGACGGCAGCGTGATGGCAGGGGACATAGTGACTCGTTGGGAGAGATGGAAAAATTGGCTAGATGAGATAAAGATTAGTACCAGAAAGATTGGTCTGGAGTGATTGGTAGGAAGTCGGTAAGAATTTGTTGGGAGGCCAGAAAAGTTGGTCTAGAATGAGTGATTGGCAGGAAGTTAAAAAAAAAAATTGTTTTAGTTGAGAGGCAGGAAAGAGTGATAGGAAGAATCGAGAAATTATTTGGGAGACCAGAAAGATTGGTCTTGAGAGATCGGTAGGGAGAAAAGTCAAAGACTAGCTGGGGAACCAGAAACATTGGTCTGGAGTGATTGGTATGAAGTCAATAGCGATTTGTTGGGAGACCTGAAAGATTGGTCTGGAGTAAGTGATTGGCAGGAAGTTGAGGGAAAAAAATAGTTGAGAGACCGGATTGATAGAGTCGAGGTATTATTTGGGAGACCAGAAAGATTGGTCTGGAATGTATGATTGGTCTTGAAAGATCGGTAGGGAGGAGTCAAAGATTAGTTGGGGGACCAGAAAAATTGGTCTGGAGTGATTGGAAGTCAAGAATGCTTGGTTTGGAGACCAAAAAGATTGGTAGGATGTCAAGAGATTAGGCAATTTGGGAGACCAGAAAGATGATCTGGAGTGATTGCTAGGATGTCAAGATATTATTTGGGACACCAGAAAGATTGGTCTGGAGTGATTGGTATGAATCAACAGGGCGTCCATTAGTGGAAGGTATGAATCAACAGGGCGTCCATTAGTGGAAGTACGACCGTATATTGCGTCCAAAAAATGCGCCGTACGACCGATTTCATAACGAAGCCCTAGTGACCCAGATTCCCGAGCGTACGCCTAAAATCAGATCGCCTGCCATACCACGCTGTATAAAATGACCTGTTCATTGCGTAATATTGGATCCACCTGTACCATAAATTTTCGTTCTGCACATCCGTTGACTTCCGCCCGGGTCGTTTGAACTGGTTTACGCATATGCTTTTGGCACGTGTATCCTCGGCATTAATAAGTTGTGACTTCCAAAATTTTAAGCTGCGACTTCCAAATAAAAAGATCAGGAAGTCAGGAGTGCCAAACTTTAAGGTTTAGTGAAGTCTTAAATCAAGAATGGTGATTGGTCTGGATAGGACGACTGGTAGAAGTCACGAAAGTTTAGTTGGAAGGCTAGGATGATTGGTCTTGAGATTTGTAGGAAGTCACGAATAAAATTATTGGGAGACCAGAAATTGGTCTAGAGTGAATGGAAAGGAATGAAGAGATTCGTTGGCAGGCCAGGATTAGTCTGCAGTAATGAATGGAATGAAGTCAAGAAAGGATTAGGTGGGAGACTTGAAGGGATTGGTCTAGGGTGATTGATATGGAGACAAGAAAGGATTAGGTGGGAGACCTGAAAGGATTGGTCTAGGGTGATTGGTATGGAGACAAGAAAGGATTGGGTGGGAGACCTGAAAGGATTGGTCTAGGGTGATTGGTATGAAGACAAGAAATATTAGTTGGGAGGCCAAAATGATTGGTCTAGAGTGATTCGCAGAAGTCAAGAAAAAGTAAGTTGGGAGATCAGATCGTTGGTCTGAAGAGTCAAAGAGAGGCTAGTAGACCAGAAGGATTAATCTGGAGGATGACTGGCAAGAAAAGTTAAGATCGGATTGGTGAGACCAAACATTGGTTTAGAGGAAAGGATTGGTCGAGATTGATGGATAGGAATCGAGAGATTAGTAGGGAGACCTGAGAGCTTGGTCTCGAGGAAATGATTGGTCGAAATTGATAGATAGGAATCGAGAGATTAGGTAGGGAGACCTGAAAGACTGGTCTCGAGGAAATGATTGGTCGAGATTGATGGATACGAGCTGAGGTTTGTGGGGAGACCACAGAGATTGGTCTGGAGGGAATGATTGGTGGGAAGAGTCAAAGATAAGCTTGGAGACCAAAAAGATTGGTCTTGAGTAGGTGATTAGTAGGAAGTGTTGATATTGGGAGACCAGAATGATGGGTCTGGCGGGAATGATTGGTCTTGAAAGATCAGTAGGTAGGAAGAGTCAAGAAAGATTTTGGGAGACCAGAAAGATTGGTCTTGAGTGATTGTTGTCAAGAGTCAAGATAAATTGAAAGATCGGTCAGGAGATGATTGGTAGGAGTCAAAAGATTAATTGGGAGACCACAAAAATTGGTCTGGACGGAATGGTTGGTAGGAAGTCAAGATTTTGTGGGAGACCAGAAAGATTGGTCTGGAATAAGTGATTGGTAGGAGTTAAAGAAAATTAGTTGAGACCGGAATGATTGGTATGGAATGATAGGATGAGTCGTAATATTGGGAGACCAGAAAGACTGGTGTGGAGTGATTCGTATGATACAAGAAAGATTTGTTTATTGACAAAGATTGGAGTGATTGTTTGGAAGTCAAGGTTAATTGGGAGGCCAGAAAGATTGGTCTAGAGAGAAAGAGATATAATGATAGGAAGAGGCAAGAAAAATTAGTTGGGAAACCATAAACATTGGTCTGGAGTGATTGGTATGAGTCAAGAAAGATTATTTTGAAGGCCATAGTGACTGGTAGGAAGTGAAAAAATTTGGAGACCAGGAATTTGGTCTGGAGTGCTTGGTAAGACGCTGAGATTAGTGGCAGACCAGAAGGATTAGTCTGGAGGAGTGATGGGTAGGAAGAGTCAAGAAATATGGGTTGGCAGACCAGAAAGATTGGTCGGGAGTGATTGATACTGAGTCACCAGATATTAGTCGGGAGACCAAAATGATTGGTCTGGGGTGATTGGTAGTAAGAGTTGAGAAATAGTTGGGAGACCAGAAAAATTGGTCTGGAGGGTATGATTGATTGAAATTGGTAGAAGCTCAGAGGTGGGAGACCACATTTTGGTTTGTTGGGAATGATTGGTAGTTGGGTTAAATAGTTGGGGGACCAGAAAGATTGTTCTGAAGGAAATGCTTGGTAGGGGTTTAGAGATTGGTTGGGAGACCATATATTGGTCTGGAGGAAATGATTGGTAGTAAGAGTTAAATATTAGTTAGGAGACCAGAGAGGTTGGTCTGGAGAAAATGATTGATACAAATCGATTGGCAGGGGGAGTTGGGAGACCACAGATTGGTCTGGAGAAAATGATTGATTGAAATCGATCAGCAGGAGTTGGGAGACCACAGATTGGTCTGGTGGGATTGATTGGTGGGAGTTATGAGATTAGTTGGGAAACCAGATAGGTCTGGAGGGAATGACTGATAGGAAGAGTAAAAGAAATAGGTGAGAGACCAGAAAGATTGGTCTGCAGTGATTGGTAGCAGCTCAAGACAGTTGGGAGACCAGAAAGACTGGTCTAGAGAGAAAGACGTAATGATGGGCAGCCAAGAAAAATTAATTGGGAGACCAGAAACATTGGTCTGGAGTGATGTAATGATAGGAAGAAAAATTAGTTGGGAGATCAGAAACATTGGTCTGGAGTGACTCAAATGAATCAAAGATTGTTTGGAAGACCAGAGTGATGGGTAGGAAGCGAAGAAAAAGTTTTCAGAGAAGAAGGTCGGTCTGGAGTGATTTATAAGAAGTCGAGATACGTGGCAGACCAGAAGGATTATTCTGGAGGAATGATTGCTAGGAAGAGTCAAGAAATATTAGGAGACCAGAAGAATTGGTAGTAAAGGTTGGGAAATATTAGTTGAGACCAAAAAGATTGGTCTGCAGGGAGTGATTGATAAATTGATTGGTAGGAGTTGAGAGATTAGATGGGAGGCCACAGATCTGTAGGGAAAGATTGGTAGAAAGAAATATTAGTTGGGAGACCAGAGAGATTGGTCTGGAGGAAATGATTGATTGGTGGGAGTTTAGGGATTAGTTGGGAGACCAGACTGGTCTGGAGGGAATGATTGCTTGTAAGAGTCAAGAAATAGTTGGGAGACCAGAAAGATTGGTCTGGAGGAAATGATTGACCGTTACTGATTGGTAATTGAGAGTTTAGTTGGGAGACCACAGTTTGGTCTGGTGGAAACGACTGATTGGTAGGAGGAGTTGGGAGACCATAGATGGGTCTGGAGGATATGACTGATGGAAATTAGTAGGAGGAGTTGGGAGACCACAAATTGGTTTGGAGGGACTGATAGGGAGAGTAAAAAAATAGGTGGGAGGCCAGAAAGATTGGTCTGGAGTGATTGGTTGAGAGAAAAATAAAAGCACATCATGACACCCAGGACAAGAAAAAAAAGATTCATATGCCCGTACTATAATATGAAAGGACTGTCTGGGGATGGAAAACAGTAGACACTTTATATGATTAGGATACTAGTTTGTAGTTGAATAACACCTAATTTGTAATCTAAACTAACCAGGCATAATCTAACCTAACTAACTGTAGCCTAACCTAACCTAACCTATTCTTATCGGGCATCTACTGTTTTTCACCCTCATGACAATTCTGGCATATTTTAGGACTGCTGTACTTATTGTCCTTTATTTTCCTGTCCTGTAAGTGTCATGTGTACTGAAATGAGTGTCTGAAGGTAGGACTAGAAGAAATGGTTGTGATAGTGAAATAGGAGAGTTTAGAGAGAAACTTGGAGAAAGAAAGACCTCCACAATTATCGTGGAAGGTATTAATAGTAGTGAGTCTGAAACCAACCCGGTGGACTATGGATAGAAAGTGTGGGCAGAATTGATTGGATGAGACCGAGCTTTGCAGGGAATGAACTGAAGCACCATGAAGAGAGGATGAAGGAAGAATAGGACGGGCTACACGGCTAGGGAATGATTAGGAATGAACAAGAAAGAATGGTTGGGAGAGAGGATTAGGCCTAGTCGAGAGAGATTTGTTGGTAGAAAGAAAGACCCTGTAAAGAATTCTGGATGATTCTAGTAGGAGTATATAGAAAGTGTGGGCAGAGTTTGATTGGATGAGACCGAGCTTTGCAGGGAATGAACTGAAGCACCAGGAAGAGAGGATGAAGGAAGGATAGGACGGGCTACACGGCTAGGGAATGATTAGGAGTGAACAAGAAAGATTGGGAGAGACAGAGGATTAGGCCTAGTCGAGAGAGATTTGTTGGTAGAAAGAAAGACCCTGTAAAGAATTCTGGATGATTGTAGTAGGAGTATACTTTGAAGCCAACCCAGTGGACTACTAGTAGGGAGAAAGATTGTGTGGGCAGAGACTGATTGGATGTGACAGGACTCAGTGGATTGGATGGGAGTAGGAGAACGAGGGAATAATGGGATAGACGACTAGGAAGTGAGTGAACTTGAGAGAATGGTAGGGAGAGACAGGATTAGGGATGCTTAATCTTGAGAGATTTGTCGGCAGGAAGAAAGATCTCTGAAAGAATTGTGAATTAAAGTAGCATGAGTAAGTGTGAAACCTTACCAGTAGTGGACTACTGGTAATGAGAAAGCTTAAGTATGGCCCTGGATAAGATGGGAGTAGGAAGAGAGGATGTGAGGGAAGGATGGGGTGGGATAGACGGCTAAAGAATGATTTGGAGTGATTCTACAAAGAATGGTAGGAAGGGGTAGAGAATTAGAGAGGCTTAATCGAGAGAGAATTGTTTGCAGGAAGAAAGACCCCATCAAGAATGGAAGGTTGTAATAGGAGTTCGAAACTAACGTAGACCCTTTTTTTTTAGAATACAAGATGAACAAGAAGGAAAAACAAATTTTAATAAAACAAAAAAATCCGTACACAAGATTACAGTGTAACAGTTGGACTTGAACTGGGGGGGGGGGGATATTCTGGAGAATTGAGTTCCAAAGAGAGTGGATGTAGTAGGAGGAAGAGAAGGTAAGGGAAGGATAGGATGGAATAGACAGCTAGGGAATGGTTGAGGGGAGTGAACTAGAAACAATGGTAGGGGGAGGTGGAAGATTAGGGAAGGGTGGATGAGAGAGGCGACCGAGGAATAATTGGAAGTGAGTGTAACTGGACAGATCATTAGAGGTTTAGGGATAGAGAAGATTAAATAGTTAACTGTCAGTCAACGGAAATATGTTGTGAATGTTCCTATCTCAAAGGTTACTAGTGATGAGACATTGGCTTCATGTTGGTGGTGTAAGAACTGTGAGCAAATTTTGAGTATTTTCCATCCACGAATGTCGCATAATGCCATAAAATTTACTCTTGATTTTTAGGATAAATGCATCATAACGAATGGAAGAAGGTGGCTGGTAACAGATGAAGTTTACAAAGCTGATTTTTTTTTTCCTTCACTACTTCGAGTTACTTGTGGAAAGAATATAAATTACAAAATGCTAGCAATTCCTAAGATTCGGAGAATGGTGTAGAGAATAAATCGGTGCCAATATTTGTACAGAAAAAAAAATCAGTATCGGTATTTAATGAGAAAAAATGTTGGTTTGACACGAAAAAGTGCTTAAATTCTTAAATTTATCCTTACCATAGATTATATCAATCCTAATTTTCATATTAAGCATGCGTATCTTGCCACCGTCTGTCGTTCATAAACGAATTTTACTGCTGTTCCACCTATGTCCTTAAATTGCATATAACTTGGTTTAAGAACACTTTTAAGATGAGTTTGGAATCAGCACTGTCCTGCAGCCTACCTCAAATACATCAGCTTATCACGTACACTGCACAAAATGGAATTTTTCCCCTCACCCTACACCCTGTCGATAAACTGCAAATGGCCACACGTTTCTTGCAGTACTGCCATCTACCCAAGATATCATTTCTTCTGTTTCATCCATGCTTATCCTTTTGTACCCAATTCCATACCTCCACTGACTTAATTTTTTCTCTTCTGCCACATTGCCCACAATCAGCATACAACACCTCTCATGGGAGTCCAGTTCTGAAATGACTCTAAGAGAGCAATAAGTTTTAAGCATGGTGCTTCTGTTTGGAAATTCAGAGTTACATTCAATTAGGCTTGAAAATACACATGAAATTGTGAGTTTTACATTAAAGAAAGCTGAAAAATGCTAATATCTGTTACTGGCACGTTTCATAAAGCAAGAACCTGAGTATTAAGGTTGGTGACGTGATATGTAATGTTCCCCTTGTGTAGAAGTAAATGTAAATATGGTGGTTCTCTGCAAAATCAGTTTTATGCTAGAAAATAACCGTAAATGTAAGAGCAGACTTGAAAATGCCGGTGCGTATAGGAACTGCAAGGAAAATGCAGTTGAGATAGTAACGGTGAAAATACATTAGAGTAAAAATAAACATGTTAAAAGGTGGTTTTCCGGATAATCAGTTTTAGGCTAGAAAAGAATATATAGAAGAGCAGACTTGAAAATGCCAGTGCAGATGTGTGTATGGGAACTGCAAGGAAAATGCAGTCGAGTTCAAAGTAAGGATGAAAATACATTGCGGTAAATAGAGCTGTTAAAATATATATATACAGTATTTAAGAGCAGACTTAAGCCAATGCATACATGCGTATGGGAATTGCAAGGAAAATGCAGTTAAGTTCAAAGTATTATGAAAATACATTACTCTAAAAATGGTTATTAACGTGTGTACAGTATTTCCTCAGTCTACAAGCAGCAGTGCTAGATAATTCATATTTTCTCTGACTACAGAGAACTCATAATACATATTTTCAGCTAAGTTCATATATAATACTTGCATAGTACATAAATATTTTCTCAGACTGCAGCTAATTACACTCATACACAATATCCCCTTGAGGAGGGGAGGGGAATACTTCCCCAGTATCCCTGCTTGTCGTTAAGAGGCGGCTAAAAGGGGCCTTTTTGTCTCTCACCTTTCTCTTTATTGTCCTCTTTTCTGTCCTACCTTTTTTTGATATTTCCGTGTTTCTTCCAGCCTTCATTTTCCCTCTACTATCAGTTTAGACATTTGGTTTCATGGCATGAATTGTGAAAGGTCTTATCATTGGCATTCTGTATCCTTGACCTAATCTAAAATCCTCCCCATTAGTTTCTGAATATTTTATGCCATGTCCTCCATACTCTTTACTATATACCTTCAAATCATAACATAGTGCCATGTGATCTTTGCTATCTGGCACTTGGATTTCATTGACTCATACACAGTACAATACATCCTCAAACTACAGTAAGCATCACTGATACATATTTCCTCTAACTACACCAACAACATTCATACTTTAATGTATCCTCTGTGCCAAGTATCACTCATGCATAACGTTTCTTTAATTACACTAAACATCAGTCAAGCGTAAATATATCTTTATGCCAAACAACACTCATACTTGTGCACAAACAATTCCTGTAACTACGCTAGATACTCGTACGTATTTTTTTTTTCTTTTTCAAAGTACAGTATATCTATGCGCTTCCATACTTTAGAGTTCATGCAGCGACCATTTTACTTCCATGCTCCCTTCCCTATTTCTTATCACTGCTTTCAAAGAACGAGCAACTTTTCTTCCCTGTCGTTCTATTTCAAACATTCCATCCTCTAAACTTCCATTCTTACTCATGACACTACTCAGGTATTTAAGTGTTCTCACATTTTCCATTTCCTCACCACCCAACCTTGCTGTGCATTCAGTGACTTCATTCCTCTCGAAGACCACAAAACTTACTGTTCCCAATATTCACCTTTAGATTCCGTTTCGTACACGCACTCCCACTCATTCACCAAGCCTTGCAGTTCCCTTTCGTCTAATACAGTGCCATCCGCAAACAATAGAACAGGAAGTTTCCAAACGCTGCCCTCTTTCACTAGGGCTGCTCCAACATCCACTGTCCTACCTTGTATCTGTTTTATAACCCCATCTTTATACAGACTGAGCAACCATGGAGCCTTGACACACCCATTTCAATCCAACTTTCAGATAGATTAATTCACTCATTTCACTATCCACACGCACTACAGCCTTAGCACCCTCATACATACTCGTCACGGCATTCAGTGGCTTCCCATTTACGCCATATATTTTTAATGTTTTCCACATTCCTTCATATGTTTTCTCTAAATCCATGAAGGCCACAAAACTTCTTCCTCGTCTCTGGAAACTTCCACTAAAGATCATAGGAGGAATATCTGACCAACACAACTACTTCCCATCTTAAAACCTCCCGGCTCTTCTCCAACTAATTCCTGTTATTTCCCTAACTTTGCCAGTAACTGTCCTGCCATATACTTTTCCAGTTACACTAAGACATGCCGCTATGATTACCACGTATTTTTTCCCATATTTCCTTTGTACAGGGGAATGATTGTACCTACTTCCTATCCCCTGGAACTTTACCTTCCCCCAGGCCAATCTGCACATCCTCCATATCCATTCTACTTCTATCTCTCCTCCTGACACTTGTACATAAAGATTCCTCTAAAATTCACAAAACAACGCTTAGAAATTTATTAGAGTGAAACAAGAGAATGACACAAAAGAACACAACAAAATAAATGAAAGTATGAGGTGAAGTGAAGAAAAAGGCATGGAGAAAGGTTTGTTAGTGATTTTGAACTTAAATAATTAGTAGTGCAAGAGAGAGCTGTGTGTAGAGGAAAGGACAAGAAGATTGCGTAGGGAGATAGTGTAAAGACTGACCAAGAATTTGTTGAGTGGAGTAAAAGTTTTAAGGATTGGGATATGGGACAAAGAACATGGTTAGGATTGAGAATAATGACTGTGACCAGGAGTATTGGCACATAGTGGTTGGAATGTAATGGACTGTTGACAAGTTTGTATTGAGTGCGAGCTTGATAAGAATAGGGCACTAAAGAAGTTGTTATGCCAGGAGAAACAGGGGTTAGAATAATTGAAACTGATGTGAGGAGAGAGGGACATGAATAATGGACATGTCAGGAGAGAGTAGAATTACGTAAGTAAATTGATGTCTGATGAAGGAGAGATTGGAATGATTGAAATGGTAAGAGAAATGCTGCAATTATTACAATTTGTCCAGAGACTGGAATGATTGGTACTGATATGTTGAGAGAGAGACTATAGTGATTGAAATTGATGTGTCAGGAGCAGGCCTGGGGGTCATTTCATTTTTGTCAATTCCAGTTCAGAATAAATTTTAATCAATTCTAATTCAAATCATTCGTAAAAAATGAAATCTTAAAAATCCCCAATTCATTTCAGTTCATTATGGTTGGTATTTCACTCAAGTAAAGTGCTTTCAGTTCAAAATCAGTTTTAATCTACAAAATACCATTAATCTGATGGAAAGAAATAAAAATGAGTTTTCAGATTTTAAACTTTTTGTAATAGCAAAATGTATATTTTACTGTATACTGTAAGTGCATTATTGTACAGTAATGAAATCGCATATTACTGTATAAAATATCATTGATATCGATTCCAATTCAGTTCAGTTAATTTAATTTTTATATTTTTCTCAACCCCAATTCAATTCCAAGTCATTTTTTTTTTTTTAAACAATTCCAAGTCAGTTCATAATTGACCTTAGCCCTGGTCAGGAGAGAAAGACTAGAATGACTGAAATTGACGTCAGAGGAAAGATTGGAATGATCGATCAGGAGATAATAGGGAAGGATTAATTAGAGAAAGATGAACGAAAGGTTGGAAGAGAGAACCAGTTATAGATTGTATAGAGTATAAATACAGCTGAAAGATGGCTGAGGTGCACCCCTCACCAGGGTGCAAAACCAAGTGGAAGGGGGACGGGTTGGGATTAGGTGGTGCTGCTGTGGGGTGAAAGTTCCCGGGCTGGGGATCAGCAGGTTGGATTGGGTTCTCGATTGTCCACTTGAGCGGAAGGGGTCGTTCTGAGTACTGTGTAACCATCTGGGATAAATGGGAAAGGTTTGGCTCTGACCCTGTGGAACCTGCGAGTTGGAAACCCTTGGGTTGCTCACTCCACTTTCCTGCTGTGATCCAATCTGAACTGATCTCCCAGTTGTTCTATTCCCCTTCTTGGGGTTTATCCTTAAGAAGGGCCTCAATGATTCCTCCCCCCTACTTCGGGTTTACCCTGAAGTAGGCTGCTGTACTTTAGGTTTACCCTGAAGTAAAGTTCCCTCGGCAGGTTATCTGCTGAAGGATTGTTTAGTCAAGAGCAGTGCTGGGTTCAATTCAGTATAAAATTTGAGTTAATCAGTTTCAATTCAGTTCATTCGTAAAAAATGAAATCTTCAGTTCCAATGTAGTTCAATTCATTGTGGTCGGTATTTCATTCAATTAAAATATCCTCAATTCAAAATCAATTTTAATCTATCCAGTACCATTAATCTATCGGAAATAAATAAAAATGAGGTTTCAAATAATTTTTAACTTTTTTTTTTTTTAATAGCAAACTGTATATTATAGTTTGAGTATACTGTAAGTTAATTATTGTACAATAATGAATTCGCATACTACAGTATGAAATTTTATTTCAGTCATCAGTTCGTTGATATACAGTAAATTCCAATTCAGTTAATTTTATTTTTATATTTCAGTTCCAATTCACAGTATTTTTTTAATTCCAATTCAATTTATAATTGTGACCCCAGCCCTGGTCGAGAGAAATGGAACTTTCAGGAGGGGTATGGAAGGTAGATAGGATTGGTTGGTCTGATAATTAAAAGAGTAATTGGGCAGAAGAGAGAGGAAGGTAGTCATGAGAATAGAGAAGGAAAATATGGAAGATAAAGGTGGTCGATTGAGACAGGCTGTGTTGGTCATGAGTGAACATTTGGGCAGGAAGGAATGAAAGGTATAGTTACAAATGAAGACAAATGACAGATCAGGAGAAGAGATTCTAGAGAAGGATGCAAAAGATTGTTTTGCAGAATGAGATGCAGAAGGATTTGGTTGCAAGAGATCAGGAGTTATGATCATAAGGTATGCAAGGACTGTAGTGGGCAAAGCGTGACAGAGAGAGAGATCTGTGATATAGATCTTTGCAAACATATAAATTGCAGAGTGTATGCGTAGTTTGTGAGATACATATTAAAGTGAGAAATGCCAGTACACCCCCTTGTTGCAGGAGCCAAACCACGTCAAAAGTTGATGTGGACATTGAAAAAGTAGTTACTAGAACCGCAGAAAATACGTGTAAATGTTAGAGTACATTGTATCGTGTCATTTATAAAGGCTTCAACATGCTTGCATGTGTCGGCCTTGGTCACCTAATGGCGACTTTTCACGCTGCTCGATCTCTGGCAGCCTCCCGGTTCATTTCCTTATTCCTGCGGTCACTCTGTGGTCTCGTCCCAGGTCTTTTTCGGTCTATCTTTTGGAACACTATCCCCGACGTTCACACTTCTCTCATTTTCGCACCCAGTTGTCAAAACCATCTCTATCCCTATTCATCACAACACCAATACATTCCAGTCCTATCCTTCCTTTCAGCTCTTTAATCATAAACCTAGCCCTCCCAGGCCTCGCATCCATCTAATCATTGTCATTTCTGTACGTTTGAGCCCACAAATGTTCTTTACTGCCCAGGTCTTATTGCCAGACAGCATTACACTCTTGACACAGGTTGCGTACAAAGATCCCTGAGCACAGAGGGAGAGCCCTCTGTGTCAGGAGAGGCAACATATTCCTGAACTTCCTCCAACCACTTTATACGCTAGCCACAGAGCTAGTCGCAGCACATAACATAAATAACAAAATCTTACACTCAAGAGACTCGCCAGCAAGATCAATCCTTTCACGCATGACATCTCTAGGCGCTTTCCTAGCACATACGAAATCAGCATTATCTCGTAGTCTTCCCAAACACCACTACATATTTTAATTTCATGTACCCACTTGTCCCAAATACTGCACAAGATGGAGTTACATAGTTATAGAAAAAAGTGTAAATCAGTATAAATAGTGTAAGGAGCCGGGTGTGGTGTAATAAGTGTGTTTTTGGTGCCTGTATGTGCTGAAACTAAAGTGTAAAATTAGAATGTAAATAAAAAATGAATACAGTATTTAAAAAAAAAAAAAAAAAAAGCCCGTAATTGTGCAGCATGTTAGCTTCCATGTGCAGAACCAGACCATTGACCAGAAATGCAGAAAACATTTAAGCATTAAGTGTATATAAAGGCGAGTGACTGTATAATGAAAGAATGGACTCACGTGTGGGGGGGGGGGAGAAGTTTCTGTATGAAAATTTATTTTACGTTAGCAAAGTAAATATTGTGAAAATTGTGCTAATGGGGGGGGGGGACGTTAAAAGTGAAAGTTTTACATTGAATAAGGCAAGAAAATAAGCTGAAGTGTAAGAGCATCGTTAAGTAAACTTTAGAGTATTGCTTCCTTGTACAGAACCTGGACATCGACCAGAAATGCAGAAAATATGTAAGCATTAAGTGTAAATAAAGGAGTGTTATTGTCAGTGTAACTATAGTGAAGGAAAGGACCCACCTGTGCAAAAATAAGTTTAAGTATAGGTGCTTCTGTGTGGAAATAGTGTTGCGTTACCTAAGGCTAAAAGTAAACATTAAAGTGAAAATTATGCTAAGTAATGCTAAGGGAAAAAATCGTTAAAGTGAAATTTTTACATTCCATGAGGCTAGAAAATAAGCTGAAGTGTAAGTGTCTTAAGTAAACTTAGAAGATACCGTAAGTTAAAATTTTAAGATAAAAATGCCAGTGTTCCACTTGCATTGAAATAAGCGCAAGGCAGCCGTTTCCATGTGGAAATTCAATGTTATGCTGAAAAGGAAAAACATGAAAATACCAGTGAGTGGGAGGGGGATGAACTGCGAGGAAAATGCAGTTCCTTTGTGGTAAGGATGGTGTAGATACATTACGGGAAAAAATTAAGTCTTCAGTACATGAAGGTTTGCTGTAAGGACACCAGGTAACACGTTAATAAAAATCCTCTTAAGTACACAAAAGAGGCCAAGGTTAAGAGTGAGAAGAGAGACTGGCATGAAGGAGAATACTAGGGGGAGGGGGGAAATACATGAACATAAGAGATGGATTGGCAACAGAGTTGGGAAAGTATTGTGATGGTGATCTGCAAGGATTAGTAAAGACAGAAAGGTATATGTGGAGGAAAGGACAGTGTTAGGGAGTATATGAGAGATAAGAGATCAGACTGAGCACAGATGGATTAGGAGTGAGATTAATTCTGTACTGAATGGCTGAGAGCTAAACAAGTTAGCTAAGAGAGTGTCAACAAGAATTATTCCTAGAGAGAAATTGAGTGGATTGCTGGATGGAAGAGGGGATGACTCAAGAATGATTGAGAGTATGCGGAAGGAATGATGGACTGGTTAGATGAAAGAGGGTAATGACGCAGGAATGAATGTTTGAGAGTAAATGTGAGGGTTTTTGTTAGATATAAGAGAGTAATGACTCGGGAGTGATTGGGAGTAAATGAGAGAAAGGGTGTATTGGTTAGATGAAAGGATGAATGATTGTTTGGTAGAAAGTGAAAGGAATAAATTAGATTGGTTAAGAAAGAAGATGAACGTTTGGTAGAAAGTGAAAGGAATAAATTAGATTAGAAGAGAGGATAACGACTTCATGATTGAGAAAGAGTGAAAGGGACGATTGATTGCTTAGATGGAAGAGAGGATTCTGTAAGAATTGGTTGACCACTTTGTCTTGAGTGATGATAGGAAAGGAATTTGTTAGTAAAGAATGTAGATTTTATTTCAGGGATGTAGATTTTGCTATTTCACGAAGATACTAAATTGATTGGTTAGGAGATATAATGGAGAATGGTTAGTTGAAGAAGATGAATGATTGGGTGACGGCTGGGGTCAGATGGAAGAGGGGTTTCTGTAAGAATTAGTTGACCGCTTTTTTCTTGAGTGAGGATAGGATAGGAATTTGTTAGTAGAGAATGTAGATTTTGTTATTTCACGGATGTAGATTTTGCTACATCACGAAGATACTAAATTGATTGGTTAGGAGATTGAATGGTTAATTGGAGAAGATGAATGAGTGGCTCACAGTGCTGGGGTCAATTCATTTTTAACAATTCAATTAAATTCCAGCTCAGAATAAAATTTGGATTAATCAGTTCCAATTCAATTCATTCTTTAAAAAAAAAAAAAAAAAAAAAAAGGTTGATATTTCATTCAAGTAAAAGTTCTTAACTCAAAATCAATTTTAATCTACCCAGTACCATTAATCTAACGGAAAGAAATAAAAATGGGGTTTCAAATTATTATTAGTATTTTTTTTTATTTATTTTTTTTTTTGTGTGTGTGTGATAGCAAACTATATTTTACTGTTTATTTGGTATACTGGTAGTTAATTATTGTATAATAATTAATTCTCATATTACAGTATAAGATATTATTTTATCAATTCATTGATATTAGGCCTATTTCCAATTCAGTTCAATTTATTTTTTATATTCTCAATTCCATTTTTTTTTTTTTTTTTTTTAAATCAATTCCAGTTCAGTTCATAATTGACCCCAGCCCTGGTGGCTGATGAAGGTTGGTTCGGAGATAAATAGAGAGCTGAAGGCTGAGGAGCACCCCTCATCAGGGTGCAAAACCAATGTAGAAGGGGGTGGATTGGGTTCGGGTGGTTCTGCTGTAGGATGAAGGTTCTTGGGCTGGGGATCAGCAGGTTGGATTGGGTTCTCGATTGTCCGCTTGAGTGGAATGGGTCGTTCTGAGTACTGTAACCATCTGGGATAAATGGGAAAGGTTTGGCTTTGACCCTGTGGAACCTGCGAGTTGGAAACCCTCTGGGTTGCTCACTCCACTTTTCTGCTGTGATCCACCCTGAACTGATCTCCCAGTTGTTCTACCCCCTTCTTTGGGTGTATCCCTAAGTAGGGTCCCAGTCGTTTCCCCACTACTTCGGGTTTATCCTGAAGTAGACTGTGCTTCAAGTTTACCCTGAAGCAGAGTTCCCTCAGCAGGGTCGGCGTTAACTGTTCAGTGGAGAGAAATAGATTTAATTTGTCTTAATAGAGGAGGGTATGGAAAGTAGAGATGATCGATTGAGAGAGGAATGATTGGTTGGTTGAGGGAATAATTGTGCATGAGAACTGGAAGATATAGTCATGAAAAAAGAGAGTGAGGGTATGGAAAGTAAAGATACCTGATTGGGAGAGGAAGACTGGAAGGTAGGGTCATGTGAAATGTGGCAAAGGATAAGTCTGGAGAGTGATTGAAAAGGTCGTTTTTGAGGATGAAAAAGTGCTGGAAGAATAGTAGACGATGAGGAAAATTGTTTGTGAGTGAAGTACAGAAGACAACGGTTGTGAGAGAAGCAATCAGGTAAGTGAGATTGGAAGCTACGGTGAAAAGAGGACGGTGCAAGGAGTGGTTAGGACAAATTGGACTGGGGCAAAGTTAGACTGAGAATGAGCTGCTACAGGATTTTAAAATTAGGCGGAAGTGGCCGACTGAATGCAAAGCTTGTGAGATAACATTTTAAAATTAAGTGGGGGGGGGGGGGAAACTAGGTGGTGCAGTTGACCAAACATGACGAAAGCTGATGTGGAAATGCGAAAAGCAAGACTGACTAGAAATGAAAAGCGTTATTGTTAAAATAAAAATAGAAAAAGTGAATCAGTTTAAGTACAATAAAGAAGCCATTATGGGTACAGTAAGTGTATATGTATGGTGCTGCTGTGTGCAGAAACTAAAATTGAAGTAAAATAAGGAAAACAAGTGTCGATGAGTATAAATATATATATGTATGGTGCTGCTGTGTGCAGAAACTAAAATTGAAGTAAAATAAGGAAAACAAGTGTCGATGAGTATAAATATATTGTTAATAAAGGAGCCATAAGTGATGCATTACGTGTAGATGTGCTCCAATATGCAGATCCTAGACCGACCAGGAATGTAGAAAATGTGTAAGTGTTAAGTGTAAATAAAGAACATTGGCAAGTATAAATATGGCACAAGAAGGATCTACCAGCGCAGAAATAAAGGTTGAGTATGATGCTTCCGTATGGAAATTGCTTTGTTAAAGCTGGAAACAAACGCTGTAGTGAAAGCATTACGTTAATTGAGGCTAGTAAACAGATGCTAAGTTGAAAGTTTTACGCAGAATGAGGCTAGTAAGTTGAAGTATTATATTAAATAAGGCAAGACAAAAAGTTAGTGTGTTACATTAATGCGGGTATCACTCAGGGAACCATGGACGTCCAAACTCGGCCTTCCCTAGCTAGAAAATGAGTAAATGTGTGAAAAATGCAAATGCATGTGTTTTATTGTGTAGAAATAAGTGTAAGGTGCTTCTCCATGGAGGTTCGTGTTTTGTTAAAAAGTGAATAATGGTCGTATGGGTAAACGAAAATATGGGGACCTCAAGTCGCACTCGACGCCAGTCAATATGCTTAAACAAAATGTGGAATCTACAGTTGTGTGATGTCATGTATCTGCGATCCTGAAATGCCAGAATTTGTGGAAAAGATGTAAAGCTCAAGAAGGTGTCTCTGCGATCGTTTTGTATTTCAGTGGTAGGTAACGCTTCGTGATATCACGATTGTGACTACATACAGACAAATTGTGGAATCTACTTGCGGAGTGTGCTCGTTGCAACGTAGGTGTAACGCCACTTTAATTGTTTGAACGTGCCACTAAAAGAGGCAGAACTGAAAATGCCACTTTCTTTGATTGGAAACTGCATGGACTTTGCAGTTGAGTTTGAGGTAGTGGAATCCACTTGTGGAGTGTGCCAGTTGCACTATACAGTATAATGGAATACCAAGAGACATCGGAAAATATCAACTTTCATTGATTGGGAACTGCAAGGAAAATGCAGTTGAATTCGCGATAGTGTTGGTTTAAATAAATTACAGTTAATTATTGGTACATAGCCTACATATTTCCTCTTACCAAAATATGTCGTATATAAATATTTCCTCTTACCAAAACAACAAGCACACATAAATGTTTCCTTTAATACCCACCTCAATCCTGTATCATCATTGAATATACTAGCCGTTTCATTCTCCTGGCTATCTTGGAAAGACCACATTATATCTTTTGTAAATTCTAGGCCAACCCAATGCCTTCTTTACCTCGGCAGTGTTGTAGACAGTCTTTCTACCTACAGCCAGACGCATTATCCCGTAAGTGGTAGTCGTTTGCCTTTGATTTTGTTGGTTTACGGGAACGGGCTAGCCCTCCGCCCCTGTACAGAGTACAACATTCATGAGCGGGGAAGATCCCCATACAGCTCTTTTCAACTAGGCAGAGTCAAAGGCTTTTAGTCTTATTAACTCTCCTCCTCTTATTGGTACCCTTCAACTTCTCTTCGCCACTATTGCATCACCTTTATATCGCTACTTCACAGCTCATTTTTTCTCCATTGGACTGTCTGTCTGCATCCCTCTGTTACTATGGTGGGCACGTAGCACCCGTCTAGCAGCAAACTCACACCCCTTTTCTTTCCAGTTCTCTAATGCAAGAGTTAACTGTTACCCCCAATCCTTCATGTATGCAACAGGTCTGGTCTGGAACCGTCTTCCTCTGTCTGGATTTCATACTGGCTCTGGTCAGTCTTAAACGCAGTGTCTAGGCATCTCAAAGTGAACGAATATTTAGTTTGGCTTTATTTATTTATTTATTATTTATTTTTTTTTTTTTTTTTTTTTTTTTTTTTTTTTTTTTTTTTTTAATTGGAAGGAGCAGTCTTGCAAGCTTTGACCTTTGGTTCCTTCCATGGGGGGGGGGAACAAGGGGGAGGGGAGCATATACGTAATATTTCCTGTATTTCATGCAGCATTCAATAAAAATTAACATTGGAGACAAAAGATGGACTGGGGACTGGAAGGGTAGGGGGAAGAATTGAGAGTGACTGAATTGGAAGGATTAGAAGATTGAACACGCAGTGGTTGGAGGTGAGAATTATCGTGGATTCATTGAGAGCTAGGACAGGACAATAGTTACAAGAGAGGATGACGATAGCAATTATAGCTTGGGAGAAAGTGAGAGGAAGGATGGAATGGTTAGGTAGACGAGGATTATGACAAATGATTGTTTGGGGAAAAGTTTAAGGATGGAACGGTTAGGTAGACGAGGATTATGACAAATGATTGTTTGGCGAAAAGTGAAAGGATGGAATGGTTAGGTAGACGAGGATTATGACAAATGATTGTTTGGGAAAAATGAATGAAAGGAAGGATGGATTGCCTAGATGGAAGATAGGAAAATGGCCCAAGAATGATCAAGAAGTATAGAATGAAGAGGATAATGACATGATTTGGAAATAGTGTGACGAAGGATGGATTGGTTGGGTTGACAATAGGATTGTGATAAATGATTGTTTCGAAGAAAGTGAAAGGAGGGATGGATTTGTTGGATGGAAGTGAGGATAATGACTCAAGAATAATTGTTTAAGAAAGATAGATTGAAGAGAGGATAATGACTCTGTTACGATTGGGGAAAAGTGAGAGGAAAGATGGATTGCTTAGATGGAGGAAAGGATTCCGTAAGAATTAGTTAAAAAAAAAAAATAATAATAATGATTTGAATGGTACGTAGGTGCCTTGAGTGAGGATAGAAAAGGAATTGAATAGTGTGTGTAGGTATTGCTATTTCAGGAAGACTATATTGTCTGGTTAGGAGACAGACTGGGGGATAGCCTAATTAATTTGAAGTAACAAGTAATTTGAATGCAAGGAGTGGTAGATAGGTTTGGCTTAAGTGAGGATAGGATAGGAAAGGAATTGGGCAGGGGTGTAGATATTATTAGTGATTAGATTGATTGGTTAGGAGACAGGAGAATGATTAATTGGAAAAGATGAACGAATGGTTGAAAAAGAAGGTTAGTTAGAATATAGAGAGCTGAAAGATGGCTGAGGAGTGCCCCTCGTTAGGATGCAGAATCAAGGTAGAAGGGGGTGGATTGGGTTCAGGTGGTACTGCTGTGGTGTGAAAGTTCTTGGATTGGATATCAGCAGGTTGGAGTGGGTTCTCGATTGTCCACTTGAGTGTAAAGGGTCGTTCTGAGTACCATGTAACCGATAGGGATAAATGGAAAAGGTTCGGCTCTGACCCCGTGGAACCTGCGAGTTGGAAATCCCCTGGGTTGCTCACTCCTCTTTCCTGCTGTCATCTATCCTAAACTTGATCTCCCAGTTGTTATTCCCTTCTTTGGGTTTATCCTGAAGTTGGGTCCCACCATTTCCTCCACCTATTTCGGACTAACCTTTTAAGTAGAATCCTCTTGGTAGGTTAGTAATGAAAGAAGAATTTGCGGGAGAGAGGTGATGGTATGAATGGTAGAAAGAATTAGCTAAGATTGCTGAAGAAGGGAAGATTTGTTCAGGAGTGACTGGAAGATATAGTTAGAACATGGCAAAGGATGGAGAGAAAGATGGCAAGCATTGTTTTTAGATGATGAGAGGATGCAGAGAGAATTTATTGGATGGAAAGATAGGAAAAAAACGGTTTGGTTGTGAGAAAGGACTTAAGAGTGGCAGAGTTATAGATGGAAGAGAACTGTGCAAAGAATGGTTGAGAGATAGACTGAAATGAGCAAAGGTTGGTTGGATTAAGTCAGAGCAACGGTTAAGCTAGGGATGCCTGTAGTGGACGTGTTGTTGTTGTTGTTGTTGTACTTTGTTCCAGGGTCATCTGGACGTGAACTCAGGGGTCTGCAGACTGAGAGGTTACGTGTAAGCAGAGAGCAGCAAGGCAGCCACAACGACCAGGTGAACCAGCAGCACCGGCATGTTAGTGGACTTAGTCATCTGGATTTGGTTGAAATTGAAAGAATTTATATTTAAATCGTGAGCAATAGTGGAAAACAGTCGGTAGTTTAGAAGGCAGGATATTTTAGTGTTGAAGAGAATGCTGTGTGAAATGTTTTATGAATACGAAGTTGGGAAGATAATTTATTTAGTAAAAATCTCTGGAAATAGCCACATTCACAGAAAGATGGTATTTATGGAACACACACACCTTAATATGCACTTAAGGACATTAGTATTTGTACCTGAGAGGAAGGACTAGTTTGCACTAGGTGGGATATGTGATTTTTCTGTGAGTTCAGTGGTAGATGTACACAATACCTTGGGTCTATGTTCTTTCCATAGCACTTCTTCATGACTAGCACAGTATTCTATTGTAGCATTGATAAATTATTAGAATTGCATTCAGGATGAAATAATGGTAATGTAAGGCCAAATTAATGTGAAAAGGGTGGGAAGGATTGTGGCTGAATTGGGTTGAGAATGGAAAATTTAGTACTGGAGAAAGTGAAATTTGATTTTAAAATGGTGAAATGCGCAGGAAATGTTTTTCATTCATTCATTCATTGCCAGACGCCATGTATCCCAGACAGGGTGGCCAAGGGCTTAGAGTTAGTTGTTTTACAGGGAGGGGCACTAATCCTCCACCAACCCCACTTGACGTAGGGATGCCAACAGCATCTGGTGTTCCCAGGCGGTCAACCATCCAAGTACTAACCAGACCCAACGTTGCTTAACTTCGCTGATCGAACGGGAAGCGGTGTACTCAACGTGGTATGGCCGTTGGCCTGCAGGAAATGTAATTCCCATAAAAGATATTTGAAGCTTTGTTTTGTGTTAACAGTTTTAATTATTTATTATAGATGACTGGCATGACTCTACTATAGCATTAATAAATTATTAGAACTGCATTCAGGATGGATTACTGGCAATTTCAGGCCAAGTTAATGTGGAGAGTGGGAAGAAGTGTGGTTGAATAGGGTTG